>NW_028270139.1:174856346-175063846 GCF_037043375.1 Chiloscyllium plagiosum | reverse complement strand
ATGGACAGAGAGAGGAGTTGGGTGTGGGTAGTGGACAGAGAGAGGTGGTGGGTGTGGGTAGTGGACAGAGAGAGGAGATGGGTGTGGGTTATGGACAGAGGGAGGAGTTGGGTGTGGGTTGTGGACAGAGAGAGGTTGTGTGTGTGGGTAGTGGACAGAGAGAGGAGGTGGGTGTGGGCAGTGGACAGAGAGAGGTGGTGGGTGTGGGTAGTGGACAGAGAGAGGTGGTGGGTGTGGGTAGTGGACAGAGAGAGGTGGTGGGTGTGGGTAGTGGACAGAGAGAGGTGATGGGTGTGGGTAGTGGACAGTGAGAGATGATGGGTGTGGGTAGTGGACAGAGAGAGGTGGTGGGTGTGGGTAGTGGATAGAGAGAGGTGGTGAGTGTGAGTAGTGGACAGAGAGAGGTGATGGGTGTGGGTAGTGGACAGAGAGAGATGGTGGGTGTGGGTAGTGGACAGAGAGAGGAGGTGGGTGTGGGTAGTGGACAGAGAGAGGTGGTGGGTGTGGGTAGTGGACAGAGAGAGGTGGTGGGTGTGGGTAGTGGACAGAGAGAGGTGGTGGGTGTGGGTAGTGGACAGAGAGAGGAGGTGGGTGTGGGTAGTGAACAGAGAGAGGTGGTGTGTGTGGGTAGTGGACAGAGAGAGGTGGTGGGTGTGGGTAGTGGATAGAGAGAGGAGGTGGGTGTGGGTAGTGGACAGAGAGACGAGGTGGGTGTGGGTAGTGGATAGAGAGAGGAGGTGGGTGTGGGTAGTGGACAGAGAGAGGTGGTGGGTGTGGGTAGTGGACAGAGAGAGATGGTGTGTGTGGGTAGTGGATAGAGAGAGGAGGTGGGTGTGGGTAGTGGACAGAGAGAGATGGTGTGTGTGGGTAGTGGATAGAGAGAGGAGGTGGGTGTGGGTAGTGGACAGAGAGAGGTGGTGGGTGTTGGTAGTGGACAGAGAGAGGTGGTGTGTGTGGGTAGTGGACAGAGAGAGGTGGTGTGTGTGGGTAGTGGACAGAGAGAGGAGTTGGGTGTGGGTAGTGGACAGAGAGAGGTGGTGTGTGTGGGTAGTGGACAGAGAGAGGAGGTGGGTGTGGGTAGTGGACAGAGAGAGGTGGTGTGTGTGGGTAGTGGACAGAGAGAGGAGGTGGGTGTGGGTTATGGACAGAGAGAGGAGGTGGGTGTGGGTAGTGGACAGAGAGAGGTGGTGTGTGTGGGTAGTGGACAGAGAGAGGAGGTGGGTGTGGGTTATGGACAGAGAGAGGAGGTGTGTGTGGGTTGTGGACAGAGAGAGGTGGTGTGTGTGGGTTATGGACAGAGAGAGGAGTTGGGTGTGGGTTATGGACAGAGAGAGGAGTTGGGTGTGGGTTGTGGACAGAGAGAGGTGGTGTGTGTGGGTAGTGGACAGAGAGAGGAGGTGGGTGTGGTTAGTGGACAGAGAGAGGTGGTGGGTGTGGGTAGTGGACAGAGAGAGGAGGTGGGTGTGGGTAGTGGACAGAGAGAGGTGGTGGGTGTGGGATGTGGACAGAGAGAGGTGGTGGGTGTGGGTTATGGACAGAGAGAGGAGTTGGGTGTGGGTTGTGGACAGAGAGAGGTGGTGTGTGTGGGTAGTGGACAGAGAGAGGAGGTGGGTGTGGTTAGTGGATAGAGAGAGGTGGTGGGTGTGGGATGTGGACAGAGAGAGGAGTTGGGTGTGGGTTATGGACAGAGAGAGGAGTTGGGTGTGGGTTGTGGACAGAGAGAGGTGGTGTGTGTGGGTAGTGGACAGAGAGAGGTGGTGGGTGTGGGTAGTGGACAGAGAGAGGTGGTGGGTGTGGGTAGTGGACAGAGAGAGGAGGTGGGTGTGGGTTATGGACAGAGAGAGGAGTTGGGTGTGGGTTGTGGACAGAGAGAGGTGGTGTGTGTGGGTAGTGGACAGAGAGAGGAGGTGGGTGTGGGCAGTGGACAGAGAGAGGTGGTGGGTGTGGGTAGTGGACAGAGAGAGGAGGTGGGTGTGGGTTGTGGACAGAGAGAGGAGTTGGGTGTGGGTTGTGGACAGAGAGAGGTGGTGTGTGTGGGTAGTGGACAGAGAGAGGAGGTGGGTGTGGGCAGTGGACAGAGAGAGGTGGTGGGTGTGGGTAGTGGACAGAGAGAGGTGGTGGGTGTGGGTAGTGGACAGAGAGAGGTGATGGGTGTGGGTAGTGGACAGTGAGAGATGATGGGTGTGGGTAGTGGACAGAGAGAGGTGGTGGGTGTGGGTAGTGGATAGAGAGAGGTGGTGAGTGTGAGTAGTGGACAGAGAGAGGTGATGGGTGTGGGTAGTGGACAGAGAGAGGTGGTGGGTGTGGGTAGTGGACAGAGAGAGGAGGTGGGTGTGGGTAGTGGATAGAGAGACGAGGTGGGTGTGGGTAGTGGACAGAGAGAGGTGTTGGGTGTGGGTAGTGAACAGAGAGACGAGGTGGGTGTGGGTAGTGGATAGAGAGAGGAGGTTGGTGTGGGTAGTGGATAGAGAGAGGAGGTTGGTGTGGGTAGTGGATAGAGAGAGGTGGTGGGTGTGGGTAGTGGACAGAGAGAGGTGGTGGGTGTGGGTAGTGGATAGAGAGAGGAGGTTGGTGTGGGTAGTGGATAGAGAGAGGTGGTGGGTGTGGGTAGTGGATAGAGAGAGGAGGTGGGTGTGGGTAGTGGACAGAGAGACGAGGTGGGTGTGGGTAGTGAACAGAGAGACGAGGTGGGTGTGGGTAGTGGATAGAGAGAGGAGGTTGGTGTGGGTAGTGGACAGAGAGAGGTGGTGGGTGTGGGTAGTGGATAGAGAGAGGAGGTGGGTGTGGGTAGTGGATAGAGAGAGGTGGTGGGTGTGGGTAGTGGACAGAGAGAGGTGGTGGGTGTGGGTAGTGGATAGAGAGAGGAGGTGGGTGTGGGTAGTGGACAGAGAGACGAGGTGGGTGTGGGTAGTGAACAGAGAGACGAGGTGGATGTGGGTAGTGGAGAGAGAGAGGAGGTTGGTGTGGGTAGTGGATAGAGAGAGGAGGTTGGTGTGGGTAGTGGATAGAGAGAGGTGGTGGGTGTGGGTAGTGGACAGAGAGAGGTGGTGGGTGTGGGTAGTGGATAGAGAGAGGAGGTTGGTGTGGGTAGTGGATAGAGAGAGGTGGTGGGTGTGGGTAGTGGATAGAGAGAGGATGTGTGTGTGTGTAGTGGACAGAGAGAGGAGGTGGGTGTGGGTAGTGGACAGAGAGAGGAGGTGGGTGTGGGTAGTGGACAGAGAGAGGTGGTGGGTGTGGGTAGTGGACAGAGAGAGATGGTGGGTGTGGGTAGTGGACAGAGAGAGGAGGTGGGTGTGGGTAGTGGACAGAGAGAGGTGGTGGGTGTGAGTAGTGGACAGAGAGAGGTGGTGGGTGTGGGTAGTGGACAGAGAGACGAGGTGGGTGTGGGTAGTGGATAGAGAGAGGAGGTGTGTGTGGGTAGTGGACAGAGAGAGGAGGTGGGTGTGGGTAGTGGACAGAGAGAGGTGGTGGGTGTGGGTAGTGGACAGAGAGACGAGGTGGGTGTGGGTAGTGGACAGAGAGAGGAGTTGAGTGTGGGTAGTGGATAGAGAGAGGAGGTGGGTGAGGGTAGTGGACAGAGAGAGGTGGTGGGTGTGGGTAGTGGACAGAGAGAGGTGGTGTGTGTGGGTAGTGGACAGAGAGAGGTGATGGGTGTGGGTAGTGGACAGTGAGAGATGATGGGTGTGGGTAGTGAACAGAGAGAGGTGGTGGGTGTGGGCAGTGGACAGAGAGAGGTGGTGTGTGTGGGTAGTGGACAGAGAGAGGTGATGGGTGTGGGTAGTGGACAGTGAGAGATGATGGGTGTGGGTAGTGGACAGAGAGAGGTGATGGGTGTGGGTAGTGGACAGAGAGAGGAGGTGGGTGTGGGTAGTGGATAGAGAGAGGAGGTGGGTGTGGGTAGTGGACAGAGAGAGGTGATGGGTGTGGGTAGTGGACAGAGAGAGGTGGTGGGTGTGGGTAGTGGACAGAGAGAGGTGGTGGGTGTGGATAGTGGACAGAGAGAGGAGGTGGGTGTGGGTAGTGAACAGAGAGAGGTGGTGTGTGTGGGTAGTGGATAGAGAGAGGAGGTGGGTGTGGGTAGTGGACAGAGAGACGAGGTGGGTGTGGGTAGTGAACAGAGAGACGAGGTGGGTGTGGGTAGTGGATAGAGAGAGGAGGTGGGTGTGGGTAGTGGACAGAGAGAGGTGGTGGGTGTGGGTAGTGGACAGAGAGAGGAGGTTGGTGTGGGTAGTGGATAGAGAGAGGTGGTGGGTGTGGGTAGTGGATAGAGAGAGGAGGTGTGTGTGGGTAGTGGACAGAGAGAGGAGGTGGGTGTGGGTAGTGGACAGAGAGAGGTGGTGGGTGTGGGTAGTGGACAGAGAGAGATGGTGGGTGTGGGTAGTGGACAGAGAGAGGAGGTGGGTGTGGGTAGTGGACAGAGAGAGGTGGTGGGTGTGAGTAGTGGACAGATAGAGGTGGTGGGTGTGGGTAGTGGTCAGAGAGACGAGGTGGGTGTGGGTAGTGGACAGAGAGAGGAGTTGAGTGTGGGTAGTGGATAGAGAGAGGAGGTGGGTGTGGGTAGTCGACAGAGAGAGGAGGTGGGTGTGGGTAGTGGACAGAGAGAGGTGGTGGGTGTGGGTAGTGGACAGAGAGACGAGGTGGGTGTGGGTAGTGGACAGAGAGAGGAGTTGAGTGTGGGTAGTGGATAGAGAGAGGAGGTGGGTGTGGGTAGTGGATAGAGAGAGGTGGTGGGTGAGGGTAGTGGACAGAGAGAGGTGGTGGGTGTGGGTAGTGGACAGAGAGAGGAGGTGAGTGTGGGTAGTGGATAGAGAGAGGAGGTGGGTGTGGGTAGTGGATAGAGAGAGGTGGTGGGTGAGGGTAGTGGACAGAGAGAGGTGGTGGGTGTGGGTAGTGGACAGAGAGAGGAGGTGAGTGAGGGTAGTGGATAGAGAGAGGAGGTGGGTGTGGGTAGTGGACAGAGAGACGAGGTGGGTGTGGGTAGTGGACAGAGAGAGGAGTTGAGTGTGGGTAGTGGATAGAGAGAGGAGGTGGGTGTGGGTAGTGGATAGAGAGAGGTGGTGGGTGAGGGTAGTGGACAGAGAGAGGTGGTGGGTGTGGGTAGTGGACAGAGAGAGGAGGTGAGTGAGGTTAGTGGATAGAGAGAGGAGGTGGGTGTGTGTGGGTAGTGGATAGAGAGAGGAGGTGGGTGTGGGTAGTGGATAGAGAGAGGAGGTGGGTGTGGGTTGTGGACAGACAGTGGTGGTGTGTGTGGGTAGTGGATAGAGAGAGGAGGTGGGTGTGGGTCACGGTCAGAGAGAATTGGTGCGTGTGGGTAGTGGAGACAGATGGGTGGTGAGTGTGGGCAGTGGACAGAGAAAGGAGGTGGGTGTGGGTAGTGAACAGAGAGAGGCAGTGTGTGTATTGGACAGAGAGAGGCAGTGGGTGTGCAGTGGATAGAGAGACGTGGTGGTCGATCTCGCTAATGTCGATCTCGCTAATGTCGATCTCGCTAATGTCTATCTTGTTAATGTCGATCTCGCAAATGTCGATCTCGCTAATGTCGATCTTGTGAATGTCGATCTCGCTAATGTCTATCTTGTTAGTGTCGATCTCGCTAAGGTCGATCTCGATAATGTCGATCTCGCTAATGTCGATCTCGCTAATGTCGATCTTGTTAATGTCGTCCTCGCTAAGGTCTATCTCGCTAATGTCGATCTTGTTAATGTCGATCTCGCTAATGTCGATCTCACTAATGTCGATCTCGTTAATGTCGATCTCGCTAATGTCGATCTCGCTAATGTCGATCTCGCGAATGTCGATCTTGTTAATGTCGTCCTCGCTAATGTCGATCTCGCTAATGTCAATCTCGCTAATGTCAATCTTGTTAGTGTCGATCTCGTTAATGTCGATCTCGTTAATGTCGATCTCGCTAATGTCGATCTCGCTAATGTCGATCTCACTAATGTCAATCTTGTTAGTGTCGATCTCGTTAAAGTCGATCTCGTTAATGTCGATCTTGCTAATGTCGATCTCACTATTGTCGATCTCGCTAATGTCGATCTTGCTAATGTCTATCTTGTTAGTGTCGATCTCGCTAACGTCGATCTCGCTAATGTTGATCTCGCGAATGTCGATCTCGCTAATGTCGATCTCGTTAATGTCTATCTTGTTAATGTCGATCTCACTAATGTCGATCTCGCAAATGTCTATCTCGCTAATGTCGATCTCGCTAATGTCGATCTCACTAATGTCAATCTTGTTAGTGTCGATCTCGTTAAAGTCGATCTCGTTAATGTCGATCTTGCTAATGTCTATCTTGTTAGTGTCGATCTCGCTAACGTCGATCTCGCTAATGTTGATCTCGCAAATGTCGATCTCGCTAATGTCTATCTCGCTAATGTCGATCTCGCTAATGTCGATCTCGTTAATGTCGATCTCGTTAATGTCGATCTCGCTAATGTCGATCTCGCTAATGTCTATCTTGTTAGTGTCGATCTCGCTAATGTCGATCTTGTTAATGTCGATCTCGCTAATGTCGATCTCGCTAATGTCGATCTCGATAATGTCGATCTCGCTAATGTCGATCTCGCTAATGTCTATCTTGTTAGTGTCGATCTCGCTAATGTCGATCTCGCTAATGTCGATCTCGTTAATGTCGATCTCGCTAATGTCGATCTCGCTAATGTCGATCTCGTTAGTGTCTAACTTGTTAATGTCGATCTTGCTAATGTCGATCTCGCTAATGTCGATCTCGCAAATATCGATCTTGTTCATGTCGATCTGGTTAATGTTGATTTTGCTAATGTCGATCTCGCTAATGTCGATCTCGCTAATGTCGATCTCGTTAATGTCGATCTTGCTAATGTCGATCTCGCTAATGTCGATCTCGTTAATGTCTAACTTGTTAATGTCGATCTTGCTAATGTCGATCTTGTAAATGTCGATCTCGCTAATGTCGATCTCGCTAATGTCGATCTCGCTAATGTCGATCTCGCTAATGTCGATCTCGCTAATGTCGAACTCGCTAATGTCGATCTCGCTAATGTCTACCTTGTCGATGTCGATCTCGCTAATGTCGATCTCGTTAATGTCGATCTCGTTAATGTCGATCTCGCTGATGTCGATCTCGCTAATGTCGGTCTCGCTAATGTCGATCTCGCTAATGTCGATCTCGATAATGTCGATCTCGCTAATGTCGATCTTACTAATGTCGATCTCGCTAATGTCTATCTTGTTAGTGTCGATCTCGTTAATGTCGATCTCGTTAATGTCGATCTCGCGAATGTCGATCTCGCTAATGTCGATCTTGCTAATGTCGATCTCGCTAACGTCGATCTTGCGAATGTCGATCTTGCGAATGTCGATCTCGCTAATGTCGATCTCGTTAATGTCAATCTCGCTAATGTCGATCTCGCTAATGTCGATCTCGTTAATGTCTAACTCGTTAATGTCGATCTTGCTAATGTCGATCTTGCTAATGTCGATCTCGCTAATGTCGATCTCGCTAATGTCGATCTCGCTAATGTCGATCTCGCTAATGTCGATCTCGTTAATGTCTAACTTGTTAATGTCGATCTTGTAAATGTCGATCTCGCTAATGTCGATCTCGCTAATGTCTATCTTGTTAATGTCGATCTCGCTAATGTCGATATCGCTAATGTCGAACTCGCTAATGTCGATCACGCTAATGTCTATCTCGCTAATGTCTACCTTGTCGATGTCGATCTCGCTAATGTCGATCTCGTTAATGTCGATCTCGCTGATGTCGATCTCGCTAATGTCGATCTCGCTAATGTCGATCTCGCTAATGTCGATCTCGCGAATTTCGATCTCGCTAATGTCGATCTTGTTAATGTCGATCTCGCTAATGTCGATCTCGCTAATGTCGATCTCGATAATGTCGATCTCGCTAATGTCGATCTCGCTAATGTCGATCTTACTAATGTCGATCTCGCTAATGTCGATCTTGTTAGTGTCGATCTCGCTAATGTCGATCTCGCTAATGTCGATCTCGATAATGTCGATCTCGCTAATGTCGATCTTACTAATGTCGATCTCGCTAATGTCGATCTTGTTAGTGTCGATCTCGCTAATGTGGATCTCGCTAATGTCTATCTTGTTAATGTCGAACTCGCTGATGTCGAACTCGCTGATGTCGATCTCGCTAATGTCGATCTCGCTAATGTCGATCTCGCTAATGTCGATCTCGATAATGTCGATCTCGCTAATGTCGATCTTACTAATGTCGATCTCGCTAATGTCGATCTTGTTAGTGTCGATCTCGCTAATGTCGATCTCGCTAATGTCTATCTTGTTAATGTCGATCTCGCTGATGTCGATATCGCTAATGTCGATCTCGCTAATGTCGATCTTGCTAATGTCGGTCTTGCTAATGTCGATCTCGCTAATGTCTATCTTGTTAATGTCGATCTCGCTAATGTCGATCTCGCTAATGTCTAACGTGTTAATGTCGATCTCGCTAATGTCGATCTTGCTAAATTCGATCTCGTTAATGTCGCTCTTGCTAATGTCGATCTCGCTAATGTCGATCTCGCTAATATCGATCTCGCTAATATCGATCTCGCTAATATCGATCTCGCTAATGTCGATCTCGCTAATGTCGATCTCGCTAATGTCAATCTTGTTAGTGTCGATCTCGCTAGTGTCGATCTCGTTAATGTCGATCTTGCTAATGTCGATCTTGCTAATGTCGATCTCGCTAATGTCGATCTCGTTAATGTCGATCTCGCTAATGTCGATCTTGCTAATGTCTATCTTGTTAGTGTCGATCTCGCTAACGTCGATCTCGCTAATGTTGATCTCGCGAATGTCGATCTCGCTAATGTCTATCTTGTTAGTGTCGATCTCGTTAATGTCGATCTCGTTAATGTCGATCTCGCTAATGTCGATCTCGCTAATGTCTATCTTGTTAGTGTCGATCTCGCTAATGTCGATCTCGCTAATGTCGATCTTGCTAATGTCGATCTCGCTAATGTCGATCTCGCTAATGTCGTTCTCGTTAATGTCGATCTCGCTAATGTCGATCTCGTTAATGTCGATCTTGCTAATGTCGATCTCGCTAATGTCCAACTTGTTAATGTCGATCTTGCTAATGTCGATCTTGCTAATGTCGATCTCGCTAATGTCGATCTCGTTAATGTCTAACTTGTTAATGTCGATGTTGTAAATGTCGATCTCGCTAATGTCGATCTCACTAATGTCTATCTTGTTAATGTCGATCTCGCTAATGTCGATCTCGCTAATGTCGAACTCGCTAATGTCGATCTCGCTAATGTCTATCTCGCTAATGTCTATCTCGCTAATGTCTACCTTGTCGATGTCGATCTCGCTAATGTCGATCTCGTTAATGTCGATCTCGCTAATGTCGATCTCGCTAATGTCGATCTCGCTAATGTCGATCTCGCTAATGTCGATCTCGCTAATGTCGATCTTGTTAATGTCGATCTTGCTAATGTCGATCTCGCTAATGTCTATCTTGTTAATGTCGATCTCGCTAATGTCGATCTCGCTAATGTCGATCTCGCTAATGTCGATCTTGCTAATGTCGATCTCGCTAATGTCGATCTCGCTAATGTCGATCTCGCTAATGTCGATCCTACTAATGTCGATCTCGCTAATGTTGATCTCGCGAATGTCGATCTCGCTAATGTCGATCTCGCTAATGTCGATCTTGCTAATGTCTATCTTGTTAGCGTCGATCTCGCTAACGTCGATCTCGCTAATGTTGATCTCGCGAATGTCGATCTCGCTAATGTCTATCTTGTTAGTGTCGATCTCGTTAATGTCGATCTCATTCATGTCGATCTCGCTAATGTCGATCTCGCTAATGTCTATCTTGTTAGTGTCGATCTCGCTAATGTCGATCTCGCTAATGTCGATCTCGCTAATGTCGATCTCGCTAATGTCGATCTCGTTAATGTCGATCTCGCTAATGTCGATCTCGCTAATGTCGATCTCGTTAATGTCTAACTTGTTAATATCGATCTTGCTAATGTCGATCTCGCTAATGTCGATCTCGCTAATGTCGATCTCGTTAATGTCTAACTTGTTAGTGTCGATCTTGTAAATGTCGATCTCGCTAATGTCGATCTCGCTAATGTCTATCTTGTTAATGTCAATCTCGCTAATGTCGATCTCGCTAAGGTCGAACTCGCTAATGTCGATCTCGCTAATGTCTATCTCGCTAATGTCTACCTTGTCGATGTCGATCTCGCTAATGTCGATCTCGCTAATGTCGATCTCGTTAATGTCGATCTTGCTAATGTCGATCTCGCTAATGTCGATCTCGCTAATGTCGATCTCGCTAATGTCGATCTCGCTAATGTCGATCTGACTAATGTCGATCTCGCTAATGTTGATCTCGCGAATGTCGATCTCGCTAATGTCGATCTCGTTAATGTCGATCTTGCTAATGGCGATCTCGCTAATGTCGACCTCGTTAATGTCGATCTCGCTAATGTCGATCTTGCTAATGTCTATCTTGTTAGTGTCGATCTCGCTAACGTCGATCTCGCTAATGTTGATCTCGCGAATGTCGATCTCGCTAATGTCTATCTTGTTAGTGTCGATCTCGTTAATGTCGATCTCGTTAATGTCGATCTCGCTAATGTCGATCTCGCTAATGTCGATCTCGCTAATGTCTATCTTGTTAGTGTCGATCTCGCTAATGTCGATCTCGCTAATGTCTATCTTGTTAATGTCGATCTCGCCATTGTCGATATCGCTAATGTCGATCTCGCTAATGTCGATCTTGCTAATGTCGGTCTTGTTAATGTCGATCTCGCTAATGTCTATCTTGTTAATGTCGATCTCGCTAATGTCGATCTCGCTAATGTCTAACGTGTTAATGTCGATCTCGCTAATGTCGATCTCGCTAATGTCGATCTCGTTAATGTCTAACTCGTTAATGTCGATCTTGCTAATGTCGATCTTGCTAATGTCGATCTTGCTAATGTCGATCTCGCTAATGTCGATCTCGCTAATGTCGATCTCGTTAATGTCTAACTTGTTAATGTCGATCTTGTAAATGTCGATCTCGCTAATGTCGATCTCGCTAATGTCTATCTTGTTAATGTCGATCTCGCTAATGTCGATATCGCTAATGTCGAACTCGCTAATGTCGATCACGCTAATGTCTATCTCGCTAATGTCTACCTTGTCGATGTCGATCTCGCTAATGTCGATCTCGTTAATGTCGATCTCGCTGATGTCGATCTCGCTAATGTCGATCTCGCTAATGTCGATCTCGCTAATGTCGATCTCGCGAATTTCGATCTCGCTAATGTCGATCTTGTTAATGTCGATCTCGCTAATGTCGATCTCGCTAATGTCGATCTCGATAATGTCGATCTCGCTAATGTCGATCTCGCTAATGTCGATCTTACTAATGTCGATCTCGCTAATGTCGATCTTGTTAGTGTCGATCTCGCTAATGTCGATCTCGCTAATGTCGATCTCGATAATGTCGATCTCGCTAATGTCGATCTTACTAATGTCGATCTCGCTAATGTCGATCTTGTTAGTGTCGATCTCGCTAATGTGGATCTCGCTAATGTCTATCTTGTTAATGTCGAACTCGCTGATGTCGAACTCGCTGATGTCGATCTCGCTAATGTCGATCTCGCTAATGTCGATCTCGCTAATGTCGATCTCGCTAATGTCGATCTCGATAATGTCGATCTCGCTAATGTCGATCTTACTAATGTCGATCTCGCTAATGTCGATCTTGTTAGTGTCGATCTCGCTAATGTCGATCTCGCTAATGTCTATCTTGTTAATGTCGATCTCGCTGATGTCGATATCGCTAATGTCGATCTCGCTAATGTCGATCTTGCTAATGTCGGTCTTGCTAATGTCGATCTCGCTAATGTCTATCTTGTTAATGTCGATCTCGCTAATGTCGATCTCGCTAATGTCTAACGTGTTAATGTCGATCTCGCTAATGTCGATCTTGCTAAATTCGATCTCGTTAATGTCGCTCTTGCTAATGTCGATCTCGCTAATGTCGATCTCGCTAATATCGATCTCGCTAATATCGATCTCGCTAATATCGATCTCGCTAATGTCGATCTCGCTAATGTCGATCTCGCTAATGTCAATCTTGTTAGTGTCGATCTCGCTAGTGTCGATCTCGTTAATGTCGATCTTGCTAATGTCGATCTTGCTAATGTCGATCTCGCTAATGTCGATCTCGTTAATGTCGATCTCGCTAATGTCGATCTTGCTAATGTCTATCTTGTTAGTGTCGATCTCGCTAACGTCGATCTCGCTAATGTTGATCTCGCGAATGTCGATCTCGCTAATGTCTATCTTGTTAGTGTCGATCTCGTTAATGTCGATCTCGTTAATGTCGATCTCGCTAATGTCGATCTCGCTAATGTCTATCTTGTTAGTGTCGATCTCGCTAATGTCGATCTCGCTAATGTCGATCTTGCTAATGTCGATCTCGCTAATGTCGATCTCGCTAATGTCGTTCTCGTTAATGTCGATCTCGCTAATGTCGATCTCGTTAATGTCGATCTTGCTAATGTCGATCTCGCTAATGTCCAACTTGTTAATGTCGATCTTGCTAATGTCGATCTTGCTAATGTCGATCTCGCTAATGTCGATCTCGTTAATGTCTAACTTGTTAATGTCGATGTTGTAAATGTCGATCTCGCTAATGTCGATCTCACTAATGTCTATCTTGTTAATGTCGATCTCGCTAATGTCGATCTCGCTAATGTCGAACTCGCTAATGTCGATCTCGCTAATGTCTATCTCGCTAATGTCTATCTCGCTAATGTCTACCTTGTCGATGTCGATCTCGCTAATGTCGATCTCGTTAATGTCGATCTCGCTAATGTCGATCTCGCTAATGTCGATCTCGCTAATGTCGATCTCGCTAATGTCGATCTCGCTAATGTCGATCTTGTTAATGTCGATCTTGCTAATGTCGATCTCGCTAATGTCTATCTTGTTAATGTCGATCTCGCTAATGTCGATCTCGCTAATGTCGATCTCGCTAATGTCGATCTTGCTAATGTCGATCTCGCTAATGTCGATCTCGCTAATGTCGATCTCGCTAATGTCGATCCTACTAATGTCGATCTCGCTAATGTTGATCTCGCGAATGTCGATCTCGCTAATGTCGATCTCGCTAATGTCGATCTTGCTAATGTCTATCTTGTTAGCGTCGATCTCGCTAACGTCGATCTCGCTAATGTTGATCTCGCGAATGTCGATCTCGCTAATGTCTATCTTGTTAGTGTCGATCTCGTTAATGTCGATCTCATTCATGTCGATCTCGCTAATGTCGATCTCGCTAATGTCTATCTTGTTAGTGTCGATCTCGCTAATGTCGATCTCGCTAATGTCGATCTCGCTAATGTCGATCTCGCTAATGTCGATCTCGTTAATGTCGATCTCGCTAATGTCGATCTCGCTAATGTCGATCTCGTTAATGTCTAACTTGTTAATATCGATCTTGCTAATGTCGATCTCGCTAATGTCGATCTCGCTAATGTCGATCTCGTTAATGTCTAACTTGTTAGTGTCGATCTTGTAAATGTCGATCTCGCTAATGTCGATCTCGCTAATGTCTATCTTGTTAATGTCAATCTCGCTAATGTCGATCTCGCTAAGGTCGAACTCGCTAATGTCGATCTCGCTAATGTCTATCTCGCTAATGTCTACCTTGTCGATGTCGATCTCGCTAATGTCGATCTCGCTAATGTCGATCTCGTTAATGTCGATCTTGCTAATGTCGATCTCGCTAATGTCGATCTCGCTAATGTCGATCTCGCTAATGTCGATCTCGCTAATGTCGATCTGACTAATGTCGATCTCGCTAATGTTGATCTCGCGAATGTCGATCTCGCTAATGTCGATCTCGTTAATGTCGATCTTGCTAATGGCGATCTCGCTAATGTCGACCTCGTTAATGTCGATCTCGCTAATGTCGATCTTGCTAATGTCTATCTTGTTAGTGTCGATCTCGCTAACGTCGATCTCGCTAATGTTGATCTCGCGAATGTCGATCTCGCTAATGTCTATCTTGTTAGTGTCGATCTCGTTAATGTCGATCTCGTTAATGTCGATCTCGCTAATGTCGATCTCGCTAATGTCGATCTCGCTAATGTCTATCTTGTTAGTGTCGATCTCGCTAATGTCGATCTCGCTAATGTCTATCTTGTTAATGTCGATCTCGCCATTGTCGATATCGCTAATGTCGATCTCGCTAATGTCGATCTTGCTAATGTCGGTCTTGTTAATGTCGATCTCGCTAATGTCTATCTTGTTAATGTCGATCTCGCTAATGTCGATCTCGCTAATGTCTAACGTGTTAATGTCGATCTCGCTAATGTCGATCTTGCTAAATTCGATCTCGTTAATGTCGCTCTTGCTAATGTCGATCTCGCTAATGTCGATCTCGCTAATGTCGATCTCGCTAATATCGATCTCGCTAATGTCGATCTCGCTAATGTCGATCTTGTTAATGTCTATCTTGTTAATGTCGATCTCACTAATGTCGATCTCGCAAATGTCTATCTCGCTAATGTCGATCTCGCTAATGTCGATCTCACTAATGTCAATCTTGTTAGTGTCGATCTCGTTAAAGTCGATCTCGTTAATGTCGATCTTGCTAATGTCTATCTTGTTAGTGTCGATCTCGCTAACGTCGATCTCGCTAATGTTGATCTCGCGAATGTCGATCTCGCTAATGTCGATCTCGTTAATGTCGATCTTGCTAATGTCGATCTCGCTAATGTCGATCTCGTTAATGTCGATCTCGCTAATGTCGATCTTGCTAATGTCTATCTTGTTAGTGTCGATCTCGCTAATGTCGATCTCGCTAATGTTGATCTCGCGAATGTCGATCTCGCAAATGTCTATCTTGTTAGTGTCGATCTTGTTAGTGTCTATCTCGTTAATGTCGATCTCGTTAATGTCTATCTCGCTAATGTCGATCTCGCTAATGTCGATCTCGCTAATGTCGATCTCGCTAATGTCTATCTTGTTAGTGTCGATCTCGCTAATGTCGATCTCGCTAATGTCGATCTTGCTAATGTCGATCTCGCTAATGTCGATCTCGCTAATGTCGATCTCGCTAATGTCGATCTCGTTAATGTCGATCTCGCTAATGTCGATCTCGCTAATGACGATCTCGCTAATGTCGATCTCGCTAATGTCTATCTTGTTAGTGTCGATCTCGCTAACGTCTATCTCGCTAATGTTGATCTCGCGAAAGTCGATCTCGCTAATGTCTACCTTGTTAGTGTCGATCTCGTTAATGTCGATCTCGTTAATGTCGATCTCGCTAATGTCGATCTCGCTAATGTCTATCTTGTTAGTGTCGATCTCGCTAATGTCGATCTCGCTAATGTCGATCTCGCTAATGTCTATCTCGCTAATGTCGATCTTGCTAATGTCGATCTCGCTAATGTCGATCTCGTTAATGTCGATCTCGCTAATGTCGATCTCGCTAATGTCGATCTCGCTCATGACGATCTCGCTAATGTCGATCTCACTAATGTCAATCTTGTTAATGTCGATCTCGCTAATGTCTATCTCGTTAGTGTCGATCTCGTTAGTGTCGATCTCGCTAATGTCGATCTCGCTAATGTCGATCTCGTTAATGTCGATCTTGCTAATGTCGATCTCGCTAATGTCGATCTCGTTAATGTCTAACTTGTTAATGTCGATCTTGCTAATGTCGATCTCGCTAATGTCGATCTCGCTAATGTCGATCTCGCTAATGTCGATCTCGCTAATGTCGATCTCGTTAATGTCTAACTTGTTAATGTCGATCTTGTAAATGTCGATCTTGTAAATGTCGATCTTGTAAATGTCGATCTCGCTAATGTCGATCTCGCTAATGTCTATCTTGTTAATGTCGATCTCGCTAATGTCGATCTCGCTAATGTCGATCTCGTTAATGTCTAACTTGTTAATGTCGATCTTGTAAATGTCGATCTCGCTAATGTCGATCTCGCTAATGTCTATCTTGTTAATGTCGATCTCGCTAATGTCGATCTCGCTAATGTCGAACTCGCTAATGTCGAACTCGCTAATGTCTATCTCGCTAATGTCTATCTTGTCGATGTCGATCTCGCTAATGTCGATCTCGTTAATGTCGATCTCGCTAATGTCGATCTCGCTAATGTCGATCTCGCTAATGTCGATCTCGCTAATGTCGATCTCGTTAATGTCGATCTCGCTAATGTCGATCTCGCTAATGTCGATCTCGCTAATGTCGATCTCGCTAATGTCGATCTCGCTAATGTCGATCTCGCTAATGTCGATCTTGTTAATGTCGATCTTGCTAATGTCGATCTCGCTAATGTCTATCTTGTTAATGTCGATCTCGCTAATGTCGATCTCGCTAATGTCGATCTCGCTAATGTCGATCTCGCTAATGTCGATCTTACTAATGTCGATCTCGCTAATGTCGATCTTGTTAGTGTCGATCTCGCTAATGTCGATCTCGCTAATGTCTATCTTGTTAATGTCGATCTCGCTAATGTCGATATCACTAATGTCGATCTCGCTAATGTCGGTCTTGCTAATGTCGGTCTCGCTAAGGTCTATCTTGTTAATGTCGATCTCGCTAATGTCGATCTCGCTAATGTCTAACGTGTTAATGTCGATCTCGCTAATGTCGATCTTGCTAAATTCGATCTCGTTAATGTCGCTCTTGCTAATGTCAATCTCGCTAATGTCGATCTCGCTAATATCGATCTCGCTAATGTCGATCTTGCTAATGTCGATCTCGCTAATGTCGATCTCGCTAATGTCGATCTCGCTAATGTCGATCTCGCTAATGTCGATCTCGCTAATTCCGATCTCGCTAATGTCGATCTCGCTAATGTCGATCTTGTTAATGTCTATCTTGTTAATGTCGATCTCGCTAATGTCGATCTCGCAAATGTCGATCTCGCGAATGTCGATCTCGTTAATGTCAACCTCGCTAATGTCTATCTCGCTAATGTCGATCTCGCTAATGTCGATCTCACTAATGTCAATCTTGTTAGTGTCGATCTCGTTAAAGTCGATCTCGTTAATGTCGATCTTGCTAATGTCTATCTTGTTAGTGTCGATCTCGCTAACGTCGATCTCGCTAATGTTGATCTCGCGAATGTCGATCTCGCTAATGTCGATCTCGTTAATGTCGATCTTGCTAATGTCGATCTCGCTAATGTCGATCTCGTTAATGTCGATCTCGCTAATGTCGATCTTGCTAATGTCTATCTTGTTAGTGTCGATCTCGCTAACGTCGATATCGCTAATGTTGATCTCGCGAATGTCGATCTCGCTAATGTCTATCTTGTTAGTGTCGATCTCGTTAATGTCGATCTCGCTAATGTCGATCTCGCTAATGTCGATCTCGCTAATGTCGATCTCGCTAATGTCTATCTTGTTAGTGTCGATCTCGCTAATGTCGATCTCGCTAATGTCGATCTCGCTAATGTCGATCTCGCTAATGTCTATCTTGTTAGTGTCGATCTCGCTAATGTCGATCTCGCTAATGTAGATCTTGCTAATGTCGATCTCGCTAATGTCGATCTCGCTAATGTCGATCTCGATAATGTCGATCTCGCTAATGTCGATCTCGCTAATGACGATCTCGCTAATGACGATCTCGCTAATGTCGATCTCGCTAATGTCGATCTCGTTAATGTCGATCTCGCTAATGACGATCTCGCTAATGTCGATCTCGCTAATGTCAATCTCGCTAATGTCGATCTCGCTAATGTCGATCTCGCTAATGTCGATCTCGCTAATGACGATCTCGCTCATGACGATCTTGCTAATGTCGATCTCGCTAATGTCGATCTCACTAATGTCGATCTCGCAAATGTCGATCTCGCAAATGTCGATCTCGCAAATGTCGATCTCGCAAATGTCGATCTCGCTAATGTCTATCTTGTTAGTGTCGATCTCGTTAATGTCGATCTCGCTAACGTCGATCTCGCTAATGTTGATCTCGCGAATGTCGATCTCGCTAATGTCTATCTTGTTAATGTCGATCTCGCTAAGGTCTATCTTGTTAATGTCGATCTTGTTAATGTCGATCTCGTTAATGTCGATCTCGCTAATGTCTATCTCGCTAATGTCGATCTCGCTAATGTCGATCTCGCTAATGTCGATCTCACTAATGTCGATCTCGCAAATGTCGATCTTGTTAATGTCGATCTCGTTAATGTCTAACTTGTTAATGTCGATCTTGTAAATGTCGATCTCGCTAATGTCGATCTCGCTAATGTCTATCTTGTTAATGTCGATCTCGCTAATGTCGATCTCGCTAATGTCGAACTCGCTAATGTCTATCTCGCTAATGTCTATCTTGTCGATGTCGATCTCGCTAATGTTGATCTCGTTAATGTCGATCTCGCTAATGTCGATCTCGCTAATGTCGATCTCGCTAATGTCGATCTCGCTAATGTCGATCTTGCTAATGTCGATCTTGCTAATGTCGATCTTGCTAATGTCGATCTCGCTAATGTCGATCTCGCTAATGTCGATCTTGTTAATGTCGATCTTGCTAATGTCGATCTCGCTAATGTCTATCTTGTTAATGTCGATCTCGCTAATGTCGATCTCGCTAATGTCGATCTCGCTAATGTCGATCTCGCTAATGTCGATCTTACTAATGTCGATCTCGCTAATGTCGATCTTGTTAGTGTCGATCTCGCTAATGTCGATCTCGCTAATGTCTATCTTGTTAATGTCGATCTCGCTAATGTCGATATCACTAATGTCGATCTCGCTAATGTCGGTCTTGCTAATGTCGGTCTCGCAAAGGTCTATCTTGTTAATGTCGATCTCGCTAATGTCGATCTCGCTAATGTCTAACGTGTTAATGTCGATCTCGCTAATGTCGATCTTGCTAAATTCGATCTCGTTAATGTCGCTCTTGCTAATGTCAATCTCGCTAATGTCGATCTCGCTAATATCGATCTCGCTAATGTCGATCTTGCTAATGTCGATCTCGCTAATGTCGATCTCGCTAATGTCGATCTCGCTAATGTCGATCTCGCTAATGTCGATCTCGCTAATTCCGATCTCGCTAATGTCGATCTCGCTAATGTCGATCTTGTTAATGTCTATCTTGTTAATGTCGATCTCGCTAATGTCGATCTCACAAATGTCGATCTCGCGAATGTCGATCTCGTTAATGTCAACCTCGCTAATGTCTATCTCGCTAATGTCGATCTCGCTAATGTCGATCTCACTAATGTCAATCTTGTTAGTGTCGATCTCGTTAAAGTCGATCTCGTTAATGTCGATCTTGCTAATGTCTATCTTGTTAGTGTCGATCTCGCTAACGTCGATCTCGCTAATGTTGATCTCGCGAATGTCGATCTCGCTAATGTCGATCTCGTTAATGTCGATCTTGCTAATGTCGATCTCGCTAATGTCGATCTCGTTAATGTCGATCTCGCTAATGTCGATCTTGTTAATGTCGATCTGGTTAATGTCGATCTCGCTAATGTCGATCTCACTAATGTCGATCTCGCAAATGTCGATCTCGCAAATGTCGATCTTGTTAATGTCGATCTCGCAAATGTCGATCTCGCTAATGTCGATCTCGCTAATGTCGATCTCGCTAATGTCGATCTCGCTAATGTCGATCTTGCTAATGTTGGTTTTGTTAATGTAGATCTCGCTAATGTCGATCTCGCTAATGTCGATCTTGTTAATGTCGATCTCGCAAATGTCGATCTCGCTAATGTCGATCTCGCTAATGTTGCACTTGCTAATGTCGATCTTGTTAATGTCGATCTCGCTAATGTCGATCTCGCTAATGACGATCTCGCAAATGTCGATCTCGCTAATGTTGCACTTGCTAATGTCGATCTTGTTAATGTCGATCTCGCTAATGTCGATCTTGCGAATGTCGATCTTGTTAATGTCGATCTCGCTAATGTCGATCTCGCTAATGTCGATCTTGTTAATGTCGATCTCGCTAATGTCAATCTCGCTAATGTCGATCTCACTAATGTCGATCTCGCAAATGTCGATCTCGCTAATGTCGATCTTGTTAATGTCGATCTCGCAAATGTCGATCTCGCAAATGTCGATCTCGCTAATATCGATCTCGCTAATGTCGATCTCGCTAATGTCGATCTCGCTAATGTCGATCTTGCTAATGTCGATGTCGCCAATATCGATCTTGTTAATGTCGATCTCGCTAACATCGATCTCGCTAATGTCGATCTCGCTAACATCGATCTCGCGAATGTCGATCTTTCTAATGTCGATCTCGCTAATGTCGATCTCGCCAATATCGATCTTGTTAACGTCGATCTTACTAATGTCGATCTCGCTAATGTCGATCTCGCTAATGTCGATCTCGCTAATGTCGATCTTGTTAATGTCGATCTCGCAAATGTCGATCTCGCTAATGTCGATCTCGCTAATGTTGCACTTGCTAATGTCGATCTTGTTAATGTCGATCTCGCTAATGTCGATCTCGCTAATGACGATCTCGCAAATGTCGATCTCGCTAATGTTGCACTTGCTAATGTCGATCTTGTTAATGTCGATCTCGCTAATGTCGATCTTGCGAATGTCGATCTTGTTAATGTCGATCTCGCTAATGTCGATCTCGCAAATGTCGATCTTGTTAATGTCGATCTCGCAAATGTCGATCTCGCAAATGTCGATCTCGCTAATATCGATCTCGCTAATGTCGATCTCGCTAATGTCGATCTCGCTAATGTCGATCTTGCTAATGTCGATCTCGCTAATGTCGATGTCGCCAATATCGATCTTGTTAATGTCGATCTCGCTAACATCGATCTCGCTAATGTCGATCTCGCTAACATCGATCTCGCGAATGTCGATCTTTCTAATGTCGATCTCGCTAATGTCGATCTCGCCAATATCGATCTTGTTAACGTCGATCTTACTAATGTCGATCTCGCTAATGTCGATCTCGCTAATGTCGATCTCGCAAATGTCTATCTCGTTAATGTCTATCTTGTTAATGTCGATCTCGCTAATGTCGATCTCGCTAATGTCTATCTTGTTAATGTCGATCTCGCTAATGTCGATCTCGCAAATGTCGATCTCGTTAATGTCTATCTTGCAAATGTCGATCTCGCTAATGTCTATCTTGCTAATGTCGATCTCGTTAATGTCTAACTTGTTAATGTCGATCTCGCTAATGTCAATCTTGTTAATGTCGATCTCACTAACGTCGAATTCGCTAATGTCGATCTTGCAAATGCCGATCTCGCTAACTTCGATCTCGCTAACGTCGATCTCGCTAACGTCGATCTCGCCAATGTCGATCTTGCTAATGTCGATCTCGCTAATGTCGATCTCGCTAATGTCTATGTTGTTAATGTCGATCTCGCTAATGTCGATCTCGCTAATGTCTATGTCGTTAATGTGGATCCTTCTAATGTCTATCTTGTTAATGTCGATCTCGCTAATGTCGATCTCGCTAATGTCATTCTCGCTAATGTCGATCTCGCTAATGTCAATCTTGTTAATGTCGATCTCGCTAACGTCGATCTCGCTAATGTCGGTCTCGCTAATGTCGATCTTGCTAATGTCGATCTCGCTAATGTCGATCTCGCTAATGTCGATCTCGCTAATGTCGATCTTGCTCATGTCGATCTTGTTAATGTCGATCTTGCTAATGTCGATCTCGCTAATGTCGATCTTGCTCATGTCTACCTTGTTAATGTTGATCTCGCTAATGTCGATCTCGCTAATGTCGATCTCGCAAATGTCGATCTCGCTAATGTCGATCTTGTTAATGTCGATCTCGCTAATGTCGATCTTGTTAATGTCGATCTCGCTAATGTCTATCTCGCTAATGTCGATCTCGTTAATGTCGATCTCGCTAATGTTGAACTTGCTGATGTCGATCTTGTTAATGTCGATCTCGCTAATGTCGATCTCGCTAATGTCGATCTCGCTAATGTCTATCTTGTTAATGTCGATCTCGCTAATTCCGATCTCGCTAATGTCGATCTCACTAATGTCGATCTCGCTAATGTCGATCTCGCTAATGTCGATCTCACTAATGTCGATCTCGCAAATGTCGATCTCGCAAATGTCGATCTCGCTAATGTCGATCTCGCTAATGTCTATCGTGTTAATGTCGATCTCGCTAATGTTGAACTTGCTAATGTTGGTTTTGTTAATGTAGATCTCGCGAATGTCGATCTCACTAATGTCGATCTTGTTAATGTCGATCTTGTTAATGTCGATCTCGCTAATGTCGATCTCGCTAATGTCTATCTTGTTAATGTCGATTTTGCTAATGTCGATCTCGCTAATGTCGAACTTGTTAATGTCGATCTCGCTAATGTCGATCTCGCTAATGTCGATCTTGCTAATGTCGATCTCGCTAATGTCGATCTCGCTAACATCGATCTCGCTAATGTCGAACTTGCTAATGTCGATCTTGTTAATGTCGATCTCGCTAATGTCGATCTTGCTAATGTCGATCTTGTCAATGTCGATCTCGCTAATGTCGATCTCGCTAATGTCGATCTCGCTAATGTCTATCTCGCTAATGTCGATCTCGCTAATGTCGATCTCGTTAATGTCGATCTCGCTAATGTCGATCTCGCTAATGTCGATCTCGTTAATGTCGATCTCGATAATGTCGATCTCGCTTATGTCTATCTCGCTAATGTTGAACTTGCTGATGTCGATCTCGCTAATGTCGGGATCACGCTAATGTCGATCTCGCTAATGTCGATCTTGTTAGTGTCGATCTCGCTAATGTCTATCTTGTTAATGTCGATCTCGCTAATGTCGATCTCACTAATGTCTATCTCGCTAATGTCGATCTCGTTAATGTCGATCTCGCTAATGTCGATCTCGCTAATGTCGATCTCGCTAATGTCGATCTCGCTAATGTCTATCTTGTTAATGTCGATCTCGCTAATGTCGATCTCGCTAATGTCTATCTCGCTAATGTCGATCTCGTTAATGTCGATCTCGCTAATGTCAATCTCGCTAATTCCGATCTCGCTAATGTCGATCTCATTAATGTCAATCTCGCTAATGTCGATCTCACTAATGTCGATCTCACTAATGTCGATCTCGCAAATGTCGATCTCGCTAATGTCGATCTCGCTAATGTCTATCTTGTTAATGTCGATCTCGCGAATGTCGATCTCGCTAATGTCTATCTCGCTAATGTCGATCTCGTTAATGTCGATCTCGCTAATGTCGATCTCGCTAATGACGATCTCGCTAATGTCGATCTCGCTAATGTCTATCTTGTTAATGTCGATCTCGCTAATTCCGATCTCGCTAATGTCGATCTCACTAATGTCAATCTCGCTAATGTCGATCTCACTAATGTCGATCTCGCATATGTCGATCTCGCTAATGTCGATCCCGCTAATGTCAATCTCGTTAATGTCGATCTCGCTAATTCCGATCTCGCTAATGTGGATCTCACTAATGTCAATCTCGCTAATGTCGATCTCACTAATGTCGATCTTGCAAATGTCGATCTCGCTAATGTCGATCTCGCTAATGTCGATCTCGCTAATGTCAATCTTGCTAATGTCGATCTCACTAATGTCGATCTTGTTAATGTCGATGTCGCTAATGTCGATCTCGCTAATGTCTATCTTGTTAATGTCGATTTTGCTAATGTCGATCTCGCTAATGTCTATCTTGTTAATGTCGATCTCGCTAATGTCGATCTCGCTAATGTCGATCTTGCTAATGTCGATCTCGCTAATGTCGATCTCGCTAACATCGATCTCGCTAATGTCGAACTTGCGAATGTCGATCTCGTTAATGTCGATCTCGCTAATGTCGATCTTGCTAATGTCGATCTCGCTAATGTCGATCTCGCTAATGTCGATCTCGCTAATGTCGATCTTGTCAATGTCGATCTCGCTAATGTCGATCTCGCTAATGTCTATCTTGTTAATGTCGATCTCGCTAACATCGATCTCGCTAATGTCGATCTCGCTAATGTCGATCTCGCTAACATCGATCTCGCGAATGTCGATCTTGCTAATGTCGATCTCGCTAATGTCGATCTCGCCAATATCGATCTTGTTAATGTCGATCTTGCTAATGTCGATCTCGCTAACATCGATCTCGCTAATGTCGATCTCGCTAATGTCGATCCCGCAAATATCGATCTTGTTAATGTCGATCTGGTTAATGTTGATTTTGCTAATGTCGATCTCGCTCATGTCGATCTCGCTCATGTCGATCTCGGTAATGTCGATCTCGCTAATGTCGATCTCGCTAATGTCGATCTCGCTAATGTCTATCTTGTTAATGTCGATCTGGTGAATGTCGATCTTGCTAATGTCGATCTCGCTCATGTCGATCTCGGTAATGTCGATCTCGCTAATGTCGATCTCGCTAATGTCTATCTTGTTAATGTCGATCTCGCTAATGTCGATCTCGTTAATGTCAATCTTGTTAATGTCGATCTCGCTAATGTCGATCTCGCTAATGTCGATCTCGCTAATTCCGATCTCGCTAACGTCGATCTCGCTAATGTCGATCTTGTTAATGTCTATCTTGTTAATGTCGATCTCGCTAATGTCGATCTCGCAAATGTCGATCTCGCTCATGTCGATCTCGGTAATGTCGATCTCGCTAATGTCGATCTCGCTAATGTCTATCTTGTTAATGTCGATCTCGCTAATGTCGATCTCGTTAATGTCAATCTTGTTAATGTCGATCTCGCTAATGTCGATCTCGCTAATGTCGATCTCGCTAATTCCGATCTCGCTAACGTCGATCTCGCTAATGTCGATCTTGTTAATGTCTATCTTGTTAATGTCGATCACGCTAATGTCGATCTCGCTAATGTCGATCTTGTTAGTGTCGATCTCGCTAATGTCTATCTTGTTAATGTCGATCTCGCTAATGTCGATCTCACTAATGTCTATCTCGCTAATGTCGATCTCGTTAATGTCGATCTCGCTAATGTCGATCTCGCTAATGTCGATCTCGCTAATGTCGATCTCGCTAATGTCTATCTTGTTAATGTCGATCTCGCTAATGTCGATCTCGCTAATGTCTATCTCGCTAATGTCGATCTCGTTAATGTCGATCTCGCTAATGTCAATCTCGCTAATTCCGATCTCGCTAATGTCGATCTCACTAATGTCAATCTCGCTAATGTCGATCTCACTAATGTCGATCTCACTAATGTCGATCTCGCAAATGTCGATCTCGCTAATGTCGATCTCGCTAATGTCGATCTCGCTAATGTCTATCTTGTTAATGTCGATCTCGCGAATGTCGATCTCGCTAATGTCTATCTCGCTAATGTCGATCTCGTTAATGTCGATCTCGCTAATGTCGATCTCGCTAATGACGATCTCGCTAATGTCGATCTCGCTAATGTCTATCTTGTTAATGTCGATCTCGCTAATTCCGATCTCGCTAATGTCGATCTCACTAATGTCAATCTCGCTAATGTCGATCTCACTAATGTCGATCTCGCATATGTCGATCTCGCTAATGTCGATCCCGCTAATGTCAATCTCGTTAATGTCGATCTCGCTAATTCCGATCTCGCTAATGTCGATCTCACTAATGTCAATCTCGCTAATGTCGATCTCACTAATGTCGATCTCGCAAATGTCGATCTCGCTAATGTCGATCTCGCTAATGTCGATCTCGCTAATTCCGATCTCGCTAATGTCGAACTCACTAATGTCAATCTCGCTAATGTCGATCTCACTAATGTCGATCTTGCAAATGTCGATCTCGCTAATGTCGATTTCGCTAATGTCGATCTCGCTAATGTCAATCTCGCTAATGTCGATCTCACTAATGTCGATCTTGTTAATGTCGATGTCGCTAATGTCGATCTCGCTAATGTCTATCTTGTTAATGTCGATTTTGCTAATGTCGATCTCGCTAATGTCTATCTTGTTAATGTCGATCTCGCTAATGTCGATCTCGCTAATGTCGATCTTGCTAATGTCGATCTCGCTAATGTCGATCTCGCTAACATCGATCTCGCTAATGTCGAACTTGCGAATGTCGATCTCGTTAATGTCGATCTCGCTAATGTCGATCTTGCTAATGTCGATCTCGCTAATGTCGATCTCGCTAATGTCGATCTCGCTAATGTCGATCTTGTCAATGTCGATCTCGCTAATGTCGATCTCGCTAATGTCTATCTTGTTAATGTCGATCTCGCTAACATCGATCTCGCTAATGTCGATCTCGCTAATGTCGATCTCGCTAACATCGATCTCGCGAATGTCGATCTTGCTAATGTCGATCTCGCTAATGTCGATCTCGCCAATATCGATCTTGTTAATGTCGATCTTGCTAATGTCGATCTCGCTAACATCGATCTCGCTAATGTCGATCTCGCTAATGTCGATCCCGCAAATATCGATCTTGTTAATGTCGATCTGGTTAATGTTGATTTTGCTAATGTCGATCTCGCTCATGTCGATCTCGCTCATGTCGATCTCGGTAATGTCGATCTCGCTAATGTCGATCTCGCTAATGTCGATCTCGCTAATGTCTATCTTGTTAATGTCGATCTGGTGAATGTCGATCTTGCTAATGTCGATCTCGCTCATGTCGATCTCGGTAATGTCGATCTCGCTAATGTCGATCTCGCTAATGTCTATCTTGTTAATGTCGATCTCGCTAATGTCGATCTCGTTAATGTCGATCTTGTCAATGTCGATCTTGCTAATGTCTACCTTGTTAATGTTGATCTCGCTAATGTCGATCTCGCTAATGTCGATCTTGCTAATGTCGATCTCGCTAATGTCGATCTTGTTAGTGTCGATCTCGCTAATGTCTATCTTGTTAATGTCGATCTCGCTAATGTCTATCTCGCGAATGTCGATCTCGATAATGTCGATCTCGCTTATGTCTATCTCGCTAATGTTGAACTTGCTGATGTCGATCTCGCTAATGTCGATCACGCTAATGTCGATCTCGCTAATGTCGATCTTGTTAGTGTCGATCTCGCTAATGTCTATCTTGTTAATGTCGATCTCGCTAATGTCTATCTCGCGAATGATGATCTCGATAATGTCGATCTCGCTTATGTCTATCTCGCTAATGTTGAACTTGCTGATGTCGATCTCGCTAATGTCGATCACGCTAATGTCGATCTCGCTAATGTCGATCTTGTTAGTGTGGATCTCGCTAATGTCTATCTTGTTAATGTCGATCTCGCTAATGTCGATCTCGCTAATGTCTATCTCGCTAATGTCGATCTCGTTAATGTCGATCTCGCTAATGTCGATCTCGCTAATGTCGATCTCGCTAATTCCGATCTCGCTAATGTCGATCTCACTAATGTCGATCTCACTAATGTCGATCTCCCTAATGTCGATCTCACTAATGTCGATCTCGCAAATGTCGATCTCGCTAATGTCGATCTCGCTAATGTCGATCTCGCTAATGTCGATCTCGCTAATGTCGATCTCGCTAATATCTATCTTGTTAATGTCGATCTCGCTAATTCCGATCTCGCTAATGTCGATCTCACTAATGTCAATCTCGCTAATGTCGATCTCACTAATGTCGATCTCGCAAATGTCGATCTCGCAAATGTCGATCTCGCTAATGTCGATCTCGCTAATGTCGATCTCGCTAATGTCAATCTCGCTAATGTCGATCTCACTAATGTCGATCTTGTTAATGTCGATGTCGCTAATGTCGATCTCGCTAATGTCTATCTTGTTAATGTCGATTTTGCTAATGTCGATCTCGCTAATGTCTATCTTGTTAATGTCGATCTCGCTAATGTCGATCTCGCTAATGTCGATCTCGCTAATGTCGATCTCGCTAATATCGATCTTGCTAATGTCGATCTCGCTAATGTCGATCTCGCTAACATCGATCTCGCTAATGTCGAACTTGCTAATGTCGATCTCGTTAATGTCGATCTCGCTAATGTCGATCTTGCTAATGTCGATCTTGTCAATGTCGATCTCGCTAATGTACATCTCGCTAATGTCGATCTCACTAATGTCGATCTTGTTAATGTCGATGTCGCTAATGTCGATCTCGCTAATGTCTATCTTGTTAATGTCGATTTTGCTAATGTCGATCTCGCTAATGTCTATCTTGTTAATGTCGATCTCGCTAATGTCGATCTCGCTAATGTCGATATCGCTAATGTCGATCTCGCTAATATCGATCTTGCTAATGTCGATCTCGCTAATGTCGATCTCGCTAACATCGATCTCGCTAATGTCGAACTTGCTAATGTCGATCTCGTTAATGTCGATCTCGCTAATGTCGATCTCGCTAATGTCTATCTTGTTAATGTCGATCTCGCTAATGTCGATCTCGTTAATGTCAATCTTGTTAATGTCGATCTCGCTAATGTCAATCTCGCTAATGTCGATCTCGCTAATTCCGATCTCGCTAACGTCGATCTCGCTAATGTCGATCTTGTTAATGTCTATCTTGTTAATGTCGATCTCGCTAATGTCGATCTCGCAAATGTCGATCTCGCGAATGTCGATCTCGTTAATGTCAACCTCGCTAATGTCTATCTCGCTAATGTCGATCTCGCTAATGTCGATCTCACTAATGTCAATCTTGTTAGTGTCGATCTCGTTAAAGTCGATCTCGTTAATGTCGATCTTGCTAATGTCTATCTTGTTAGTGTCGATCTCGCTAACGTCGATCTCGCTAATGTTGATCTCGCGAATGTCGATCTCGCTAATGTCGATCTCGTTAATGTCGATCTTGCTAATGTCGATCTCGCTAATGTCGATCTCGTTAATGTCGATCTCGCTAATGTCGATCTTGCTAATGTCTATCTTGTTAGTGTCGATCTCGCTAACGTCGATATCGCTAATGTTGATCTCGCGAATGTCGATCTCGCTAATGTCTATCTTGTTAGTGTCGATCTCGTTAATGTCGATCTCGCTAATGTCGATCTCGCTAATGTCGATCTCGCTAATGTCGATCTCGCTAATGTCGATCTCGCTAATGTCTATCTTGTTAGTGTCGATCTCGCTAATGTCGATCTCGCTAATGTCGATCTCGCTAATGTCTATCTTGTTAGTGTCGATCTCGCTAATGTCGATCTCGCTAATGTAGATCTTGCTAATGTCGATCTCGCTAATGTCGATCTCGCTAATGTCGATCTCGATAATGTCGATCTCGCTAATGACGATCTCGCTAATGACGATCTCGCTAATGTCGATCTCGCTAATGTCGATCTCGTTAATGTCGATCTCGCTAATGACGATCTCGCTAATGTCGATCTCGCTAATGTCAATCTCGCTAATGTCGATCTCGCTAATGTCGATCTCGCTAATGTCGATCTCGCTAATGACGATCTCGCTCATGACGATCTCGCTAATGTCGATCTCGCTAATGTCGATCTCACTAATGTCGATCTCGCTAATGTCGATCTCACTAATGTCGATCTCGCAAATGTCGATCTCGCAAATGTCGATCTCGCAAATGTCTATCTTGTTAGTGTCGATCTCGTTATTGTCATCCTCGCTAATGTCTATCTTGTTAATGTCGATCTCGTTAATGTCGATCTCGCTAACGTCGATCTCGCTAATGTTGATCTCGCGAATGTCGATCTCGCTAATGTCTATCTTGTTAATGTCGATCTTGTTAATGTCGATCTCGTTAATGTCGATCTCGCTAATGTCTATCTCGCTAATGTCGATCTCGCTAATGTCGATCTCGCTAATGTCTATCTTGTTAATGTCGATCTCGTTAATGTCTAACTTGTTAATGTCGATCTTGTAAATGTCGATCTCGCTAATGTCGATCTCACTAATGTCGATCTCGCAAATGTCGATCTTGTTAATGTCGATCTCGTTAATGTCTAACTTGTTAATGTCGATCTTGTAAATGTCGATCTCGCTAATGTCGATCTCGCTAATGTCTATCTTGTTAATGTCGATCTCGCTAATGTCGATCTCGCTAATGTCGAACTCGCTAATGTCGAACTCGCTAATGTCTATCTCGCTAATGTCTATCTTGTCGATGTCGATCTCGCTAATGTTGATCTCCTTAATGTCGATCTCGCTAATGTCGATCTCGCTAATGTCGATCTTGCTAATGTCGATCTTGCTAATGTCGATCTTGCTAATGTCGATCTCGCTAATGTCGATCTCGCTAATGTCGATCTTGTTAATGTCGATCTTGCTAATGTCGATCTCGCTAATGTCTATCTTGTTAATGTCGATCTCGCTAATGTCGATCTCGCTCATGTCGATCTCGGTAATGTCGATCTCGCTAATGTCGATCTCGCTAATGTCGATCTCGCTAATGTCTATCTTGTTAATGTCGATCTGGTGAATGTCGATCTTGCTAATGTCGATCTCGCTCATGTCGATCTCGGTAATGTCGATCTCGCTAATGTCGATCTCGCTAATGTCTATCTTGTTAATGTCGATCTCGCTAATGTCGATCTCGTTAATGTCAATCTTGTTAATGTCGATCTCGCTAATGTCGATCTCGCTAATGTCGATCTCGCTAATTCCGATCTCGCTAATGTCGATCTCGCTAATGTCGATCTTGTTAATGTCTATCTTGTTAATGTCGATCTCGCTAATGTCGATCTCGCAAATGTCGATCTCGCGAATGTCGATCTCGTTAATGTCAACCTCGCTAATGTCTATCTCGCTAATGTCGATCTCGCTAATGTCGATCTCACTAATGTCAATCTTGTTAGTGTCGATCTCGTTAAAGTCGATCTCGTTAATGTCGATCTTGCTAATGTCTATCTTGTTAGTGTCGATCTCGCTAACGTCGATCTCGCTAATGTTGATCTCGCGAATGTCGATCTCGCTAATGTCGATCTCGTTAATGTCGATCTTGCTAATGTCGATCTCGCTAATGTCGATCTCGTTAATGTCGATCTCGCTAATGTCGATCTTGCTAATGTCTATCTTGTTAGTGTCGATCTCGCTAACGTCGATATCGCTAATGTTGATCTCGCGAATGTCGATCTCGCTAATGTCTATCTTGTTAGTGTCGATCTCGTTAATGTCGATCTCGCTAATGTCGATCTCGCTAATGTCGATCTCGCTAATGTCGATCTCGCTAATGTCTATCTTGTTAGTGTCGATCTCGCTAATGTCGATCTCGCTAATGTCGATCTCGCTAATGTCGATCTCGCTAATGTCTATCTTGTTAGTGTCGATCTCGCTAATGTCGATCTCGCTAATGTAGATCTTGCTAATGTCGATCTCGCTAATGTCGATCTCGCTAATGTCGATCTCGATAATGTCGATCTCGCTAATGTCGATCTCGCTAATGACGATCTCGCTAATGACGATCTCGCTAATGTCGATCTCGCTAATGTCGATCTCGTTAATGTCGATCTCGCTAATGACGATCTCGCTAATGTCGATCTCGCTAATGTCAATCTCGCTAATGTCGATCTCGCTAATGTCGATCTCGCTAATGTCGATCTCGCTAATGACGATCTCGCTCATGACGATCTCGCTAATGTCGATCTCGCTAATGTCGATCTCACTAATGTCGATCTCGCAAATGTCGATCTCGCAAATGTCGATCTCGCAAATGTCGATCTCGCAAATGTCGATCTCGCTAATGTCTATCTTGTTAGTGTCGATCTCGTTATTGTCATCCTCGCTAATGTCTATCTCGTTAAAGTCGATCTCGTTAATGTCGATCTCGCTAACGTCGATCTCGCTAATGTTGATCTCGCGAATGTCGATCTCGCTAATGTCTATCTTGTTAATGTCGATCTCGCTAAGGTCTATCTTGTTAATGTCGATCTTGTTAATGTCGATCTCGTTAATGTCGATCTCGCTAATGTCTATCTCGCTAATGTCGATCTCGCTAATGTCGATCTCGCTAATGTCGATCTCACTAATGTCGATCTCGCAAATGTCGATCTTGTTAATGTCGATCTCGTTAATGTCTAACTTGTTAATGTCGATCTTGTAAATGTCGATCTCGCTAATGTCGATCTCGCTAATGTCTATCTTGTTAATGTCGATCTCGCTAATGTCGATCTCGCTAATGTCGAACTCGCTAATGTCGAACTCGCTAATGTCTATCTCGCTAATGTCTATCTTGTCGATGTCGATCTCGCTAATGTTGATCTCCTTAATGTCGATCTCGCTAATGTCGATCTCGCTAATGTCGATCTCGCTAATGTCGATCTCGCTAATGTCGATCTTGCTAATGTCGATCTTGCTAATGTCGATCTTGCTAATGTCGATCTCGCTAATGTCGATCTCGCTAATGTCGATCTTGTTAATGTCGATCTTGCTAATGTCGATCTCGCTAATGTCTATCTTGTTAATGTCGATCTCGCTAATGTCGATCTCGCTAATGTCGATCTCGCTAATGTCGATCTCGCTAATGTCGATCTTACTAATGTCGATCTCGCTAATGTCGATCTTGTTAGTGTCGATCTCGCTAATGTCGATCTCGCTAATGTCTATCTTGTTAATGTCGATCTCGCTAATGTCGATATCACTAATGTCGATCTCGCTAATGTCGGTCTTGCTAATGTCGGTCTCGCTAAGGTCTATCTTGTTAATGTCGATCTCGCTAATGTCGATCTCGCTAATGTCTAACGTGTTAATGTCGATCTCGCTAATGTCGATCTTGCTAAATTCGATCTCGTTAATGTCGCTCTTGCTAATGTCAATCTCGCTAATGTCGATCTCGCTAATATCGATCTCGCTAATGTCGATCTTGCTAATGTCGATCTCGCTAATGTCGATCTCGCTAATGTCGATCTCGCTAATGTCGATCTCGCTAATGTCGATCTCGCTAATTCCGATCTCGCTAATGTCGATCTCGCTAATGTCGATCTTGTTAATGTCTATCTTGTTAATGTCGATCTCGCTAATGTCGATCTCGCAAATGTCGATCTCGCGAATGTCGATCTCGTTAAAGTCAACCTCGCTAATGTCTATCTCGCTAATGTCGATCTCGCACTTGTCGATCTCACTAATGTCAATCTTGTTAGTGTCGATCTCGTTAAAGTCGATCTCGTTAATGTCGATCTTGCTAATGTCTATCTTGTTAGTGTCGATCTCGCTAACGTCGATCTCGCTAATGTTGATCTCGCGAATGTCGATCTCGCTAATGTCGATCTCGTTAATGTCGATCTTGCTAATGTCGATCTCGCTAATGTCGATCTCGCTAATGTTGATCTTGTTAATGTCGATCTGGTTAATGTCGATCTCGCTAATGTCGATCTCACTAATGTCGATCTCGCAAATGTCGATCTCGCAAATGTCGATCTTGTTAATGTCGATCTCGCAAATGTCGATCTCGCTAATGTCGATCTCGCTAATGTCGATCTCGCTAATGTCGAACTTGCTAATGTTGGTTTTGTTAATGTAGATCTCGCTAATGTCGATTTCGCTAATGTCGATCTTGTTAATGTCGATCTCGCAAATGTCGATCTCGCTAATGTCGATCTCGCTAATGTTGCACTTGCTAATGTCGATCTCGTTAATGTCGATCTCGCGAATGTCGATCTCGCTAATGACGATCTCGCAAATGTCGATCTCGCTAATGTTGCACTTGCTAATGTCGATCTTGTTAATGTCGATCTCGCTAATGTCGATCTTGCGAATGTCGATCTTGTTAATGTCGATCTCGCTAATGTCGATCTCGCTAATGTCGATCTTGTTAATGTCGATCTCGCTAATGTCAATCTCGCTAATGTCGATCTCACTAATGTCGATCTCGCAAATGTCGATCTTGTTAATGTCGATCTCGCAAATGTCGATCTCGCAAATGTCGATCTCGCTAATATCGATCTCGCTAATGTCGATCTTGCTAATGTCGATCTCGCTAATGTCGATCTTGCTAATGTCGATCTCGCTAATGTCGATGTCGCCAATATCGATCTTGTTAATGTCGATCTCGCTAACATCGATCTCGCTAATGTCGATCTCGCTAACATCGATCTCGCGAATGTCGATCTTTCTAATGTCGATCTCGCTAATGTCGATCTCGCCAATATCGATCTTGTTAACGTCGATCTTACTAATGTCGATCTCGCTAATGTCGATCTCGCTAATGTCGATCTCGCAAATGTCTATCTCGTTAATGTCTATCTTGTTAATGTCGATCTCGCTAATGTCGATCTCGCTAATGTCTATCTTGTTAATGTCGATCTCGCTAATGTCGATCTCGCTAATGTCTATCTTGTTAATGTCGATCTCGCAAATGTCGATCTCGTTAATGTCTATCTTGCAAATGTCGATCTCGCTAATGTCTATCTTGCTAATGTCGATCTCGTTAATGTCTAACTTGTTAATGTCGATCTCGCTAATGTCAATCTTGTTAATGTCGATCTCACTAACGTCGATTTCGCTAATGTCGATCTTGCAAATGCCGATCTCGCTAACTTCGATCTCGCTAACGTCGATCTCGCTAACGTCGATCTCGCCAATGTCGATCTTGCTAATGTCGATCTCGCTAATGTTGATCTCGCTAATGTCTATGTTGTTAATGTCGATCTCGCTAATGTCGATCTCGCTAATGTCTATGTCGTTAATGTGGATCCTTCTAATGTCTATCTTGTTAATGTCGATCTCGCTAATGTCGATCTCGCTAATGTCATTCTCGCTAATGTCGATCTCGCTAATGTCAATCTTGTTAATGTCGATCTCGCTAACGTCGATCTCGCTAATGTCGGTCTCGCTAATGTCGATCTTGCTAATGTCGATCTCGCTAATGTCGATCTCGCTAATGTCGATCTCGCTAATGTCGATCTTGCTCATGTCGATCTTGTTAATGTCGATCTTGCTAATGTCGATCTCGCTAATGTCGATCTTGCTCATGTCTACCTTGTTAATGTTGATCTCGCTAATGTCGATCTCGCTAATGTCGATCTCGCAAATGTCGATCTCGCTAATGTCGATCTTGTTAATGTCGATCTCGCTAATGTCGATCTTGTTAATGTCGATCTCGCTAATGTCTATCTCGCTAATGTCGATCTCGTTAATGTCGATCTCGCTAATGTTGAACTTGCTGATGTCGATCTTGTTAATGTCGATCTCGCTAATGTCGATCTCGCTAATGTCGATCTCGCTAATGTCTATCTTGTTAATGTCGATCTCGCTAATTCCGATCTCGCTAATGTCGATCTCACTAATGTCGATCTCGCTAATGTCGATCTCGCTAATGTCGATCTCACTAATGTCGATCTCGCAAATGTCGATCTCGCAAATGTCGATCTCGCTAATGTCGATCTCGCTAATGTCTATCGTGTTAATGTCGATCTCGCTAATGTTGAACTTGCTAATGTTGGTTTTGTTAATGTAGATCTCGCGAATGTCGATCTCACTAATGTCGATCTTGTTAATGTCGATCTTGTTAATGTCGATCTCGCTAATGTCGATCTCGCTAATGTCTATCTTGTTAATGTCGATTTTGCTAATGTCGATCTCGCTAATGTCGAACTTGTTAATGTCGATCTCGCTAATGTCGATCTCGCTAATGTCGATCTTGCTAATGTCGATCTCGCTAATGTCGATCTCGCTAACATCGATCTCGCTAATGTCGAACTTGCTAATGTCGATCTTGTTAATGTCGATCTCGCTAATGTCGATCTTGCTAATGTCGATCTTGTCAATGTCGATCTCGCTAATGTCGATCTCGCTAATGTCGATCTCGCTAATGTCGATCTCGCTAATGTCTATCTCGCTAATGTCGATCTCGCTAATGTCGATCTTGTTAATGTCGATCTCGCTAATGTCGATCTCGCTAATGTCGATCTTGTTAATGTCGATCTCGATAATGTCGATCTCGCTTATGTCTATCTCGCTAATGTTGAACTTGCTGATGTCGATCTCGCTAATGTCGGGATCACGCTAATGTCGATCTCGCTAATGTCGATCTTGTTAGTGTCGATCTCGCTAATGTCTATCTTGTTAATGTCGATCTCGCTAATGTCGATCTCACTAATGTCTATCTCGCTAATGTCGATCTCGTTAATGTCGATCTCGCTAATGTCGATCTCGCTAATGTCGATCTCGCTAATGTCGATCTCGCTAATGTCTATCTTGTTAATGTCGATCTCGCTAATGTCGATCTCGCTAATGTCTATCTCGCTAATGTCGATCTCGTTAATGTCGATCTCGCTAATGTCAATCTCGCTAATTCCGATCTCGCTAATGTCGATCTCACTAATGTCAATCTCGCTAATGTCGATCTCACTAATGTCGATCTCACTAATGTCGATCTCGCAAATGTCGATCTCGCTAATGTCGATCTCGCTAATGTCTATCTTGTTAATGTCGATCTCGCGAATGTCGATCTCGCTAATGTCTATCTCGCTAATGTCGATCTCGTTAATGTCGATCTCGCTAATGTCGATCTCGCTAATGACGATCTCGCTAATGTCGATCTCGCTAATGTCTATCTTGTTAATGTCGATCTCGCTAATTCCGATCTCGCTAATGTCGATCTCACTAATGTCAATCTCGCTAATGTCGATCTCGCATATGTCGATCTCGCTAATGTCGATCCCGCTAATGTCAATCTCGTTAATGTCGATCTCGCTAATTCCGATCTCGCTAATGTGGATCTCACTAATGTCAATCTCGCTAATGTCGATCTCACTAATGTCGATCTCGCAAATGTCGATCTCGCTAATGTCGATCTCGCTAATGTCGATCTCGCTAATTCCGATCTCGCTAATGTCGAACTCACTAATGTCAATCTCGCTAATGTCGATCTCACTAATGTCGATCTTGCAAATGTCGATCTCGCTAATGTCGATCTCGCTAATGTCGATCTCGCTAATGTCAATCTCGCTAATGTCGATCTCACTAATGTCGATCTTGTTAATGTCGATGTCGCTAATGTCGATCTCGCTAATGTCTATCTTGTTAATGTCGATTTTGCTAATGTCGATCTCGCTAATGTCTATCTTGTTAATGTCGATCTCGCTAATGTCGATCTCGCTAATGTCGATCTTGCTAATGTCGATCTCGCTAATGTCGATCTCGCTAACATCGATCTCGCTAATGTCGAACTTGCGAATGTCGATCTCGTTAATGTCGATCTCGCTAATGTCGATCTTGCTAATGTCGATCTCGCTAATGTCGATCTCGCTAATGTCGATCTCGCTAATGTCGATCTTGTCAATGTCGATCTCGCTAATGTCGATCTCGCTAATGTCTATCTTGTTAATGTCGATCTCGCTAACATCGATCTCGCTAATGTCGATCTCGCTAATGTCGATCTCGCTAACATCGATCTCGCGAATGTCGATCTTGCTAATGTCGATCTCGCTAATGTCGATCTCGCCAATATCGATCTTGTTAATGTCGATCTTGCTAATGTCGATCTCGCTAACATCGATCTCGCTAATGTCGATCTCGCTAATGTCGATCCCGCAAATATCGATCTTGTTAATGTCGATCTGGTTAATGTTGATTTTGCTAATGTCGATCTCGCTCATGTCGATCTCGCTCATGTCGATCTCGGTAATGTCGATCTCGCTAATGTCGATCTCGCTAATGTCGATCTCGCTAATGTCTATCTTGTTAATGTCGATCTGGTGAATGTCGATCTTGCTAATGTCGATCTCGCTAATGTCTATCTTGTTAATGTCGATCTGGTGAATGTCGATCTTGCTAATGTCGATCTCGGTAATGTCGATCTCGCTAATGTCGATCTCGCTAATGTCTATCTTGTTAATGTCGATCTCGCTAATGTCGATCTCGTTAATGTCAATCTTGTTAATGTCGATCTCGCTAATGTCGATCTCGCTAATGTCGATCTCGCTAATTCCGATCTCGCTAACGTCGATCTCGCTAATGTCGATCTTGTTAATGTCTATCTTGTTAATGTCGATCTCGCTAATGTCGATCTCGCAAATGTCGATCTCGCTCATGTCGATCTCGGTAATGTCGATCTCGCTAATGTCGATCTCGCTAATGTCTATCTTGTTAATGTCGATCTCGCTAATGTCGATCTCGTTAATGTCAATCTTGTTAATGTCGATCTCGCTAATGTCGATCTCGCTAATGTCGATCTCGCTAATTCCGATCTCGCTAACGTCGATCTCGCTAATGTCGATCTTGTTAATGTCTATCTTGTTAATGTCGATCACGCTAATGTCGATCTCGCTAATGTCGATCTTGTTAGTGTCGATCTCGCTAATGTCTATCTTGTTAATGTCGATCTCGCTAATGTCGATCTCACTAATGTCTATATCGCTAATGTCGATCTCGTTAATGTCGATCTCGCTAATGTCGATCTCGCTAATGTCGATCTCGCTAATGTCGATCTCGCTAATGTCTATCTTGTTAATGTCGATCTCGCTAATGTCGATCTCGCTAATGTCTATCTCGCTAATGTCGATCTCGTTAATGTCGATCTCGCTAATGTCAATCTCGCTAATTCCGATCTCGCTAATGTCGATCTCACTAATGTCAATCTCGCTAATGTCGATCTCACTAATGTCGATCTCACTAATGTCGATCTCGCAAATGTCGATCTCGCTAATGTCGATCTCGCTAATGTCGATCTCGCTAATGTCTATCTTGTTAATGTCGATCTCGCGAATGTCGATCTCGCTAATGTCTATCTCGCTAATGTCGATCTCGTTAATGTCGATCTCGCTAATGTCGATCTCGCTAATGACGATCTCGCTAATGTCGATCTCGCTAATGTCTATCTTGTTAATGTCGATCTCGCTAATTCCGATCTCGCTAATGTCGATCTCACTAATGTCAATCTCGCTAATGTCGATCTCACTAATGTCGATCTCGCATATGTCGATCTCGCTAATGTCGATCCCGCTAATGTCAATCTCGTTAATGTCGATCTCGCTAATTCCGATCTCGCTAATGTCGATCTCACTAATGTCAATCTCGCTAATGTCGATCTCACTAATGTCGATCTCGCAAATGTCGATCTCGCTAATGTCGATCTCGCTAATGTCGATCTCGCTAATTCCGATCTCGCTAATGTCGAACTCACTAATGTCAATCTCGCTAATGTCGATCTCACTAATGTCGATCTTGCAAATGTCGATCTCGCTAATGTCGATTTCGCTAATGTCGATCTCGCTAATGTCAATCTCGCTAATGTCGATCTCACTAATGTCGATCTTGTTAATGTCGATGTCGCTAATGTCGATCTCGCTAATGTCTATCTTGTTAATGTCGATTTTGCTAATGTCGATCTCGCTAATGTCTATCTTGTTAATGTCGATCTCGCTAATGTCGATCTCGCTAATGTCGATCTCGCTAATGTCGATCTTGCTAATGTCGATCTCGCTAATGTCGATCTCGCTAACATCGATCTCGCTAATGTCGAACTTGCGAATGTCGATCTCGTTAATGTCGATCTCGCTAATGTCGATCTTGCTAATGTCGATCTCGCTAATGTCGATCTCGCTAATGTCGATCTCGCTAATGTCGATCTTGTCAATGTCGATCTCGCTAATGTCGATCTCGCTAATGTCTATCTTGTTAATGTTGATCTCGCTAACATCGATCTCGCTAATGTCGATCTCGCTAATGTCGATCTCGCTAACATCGATCTCGCGAATGTCGATCTTGCTAATGTCGATCTCGCTAATGTCGATCTCGCCAATATCGATCTTGTTAATGTCGATCTTGCTAATGTCGATCTCGCTAACATCGATCTCGCTAATGTCGATCTCGCTAATGTCGATCCCGCAAATATCGATCTTGTTAATGTCGATCTGGTTAATGTTGATTTTGCTAATGTCGATCTCGCTCATGTCGATCTCGCTCATGTCGATCTCGGTAATGTCGATCTCGCTAATGTCGATCTCGCTAATGTCGATCTCGCTAATGTCTATCTTGTTAATGTCGATCTGGTGAATGTCGATCTTGCTAATGTCGATCTCGCTCATGTCGATCTCGGTAATGTCGATCTCGCTAATGTCGATCTCGCTAATGTCTATCTTGTTAATGTCGATCTCGCTAATGTCGATCTCGTTAATGTCAATCTTGTTAATGTCGATCTCGCTAATGTCGATCTCGCTAATGTCGATCTTGTCAATGTCGATCTTGCTAATGTCTACCTTGTTAATGTTGATCTCGCTAATGTCGATCTCGCTAATGTCGATCTTGCTAATGTCGATCTCGCTAATGTCGATCTTGTTAGTGTCGATCTCGCTAATGTCTATCTTGTTAATGTCGATCTCGCTAATGTCTATCTCGCGAATGTCGATCTCGATAATGTCGATCTCGCTTATGTCTATCTCGCTAATGTTGAACTTGCTGATGTCGATCTCGCTAATGTCGATCACGCTAATGTCGATCTCGCTAATGTCGATCTTGTTAGTGTCGATCTCGCTAATGTCTATCTTGTTAATGTCGATCTCGCTAATGTCTATCTCGCGAATGATGATCTCGATAATGTCGATCTCGCTTATGTCTATCTCGCTAATGTTGAACTTGCTGATGTCGATCTCGCTAATGTCGATCACGCTAATGTCGATCTCGCTAATGTCGATCTTGTTAGTGTGGATCTCGCTAATGTCTATCTTGTTAATGTCGATCTCGCTAATGTCGATCTCGCTAATGTCTATCTCGCTAATGTCGATCTCGTTAATGTCGATCTCGCTAATGTCGATCTCGCTAATGTCGATCTCGCTAATTCCGATCTCGCTAATGTCGATCTCACTAATGTCGATCTCACTAATGTCGATCTCCCTAATGTCGATCTCACTAATGTCGATCTCGCAAATGTCGATCTCGCTAATGTCGATCTCGCTAATGTCGATCTCGCTAATGTCGATCTCGCTAATGTCGATCTCGCTAATGTCGATCTCGCTAATATCTATCTTGTTAATGTCGATCTCGCTAATTCCGATCTCGCTAATGTCGATCTCACTAATGTCAATCTCGCTAATGTCGATCTCACTAATGTCGATCTCGCAAATGTCGATCTCGCAAATGTCGATCTCGCTAATGTCGATCTCGCTAATGTCGATCTCGCTAATGTCAATCTCGCTAATGTCGATCTCACTAATGTCGATCTTGTTAATGTCGATGTCGCTAATGTCGTTCTCGCTAATGTCTATCTTGTTAATGTCGATTTTGCTAATGTCGATCTCGCTAATGTCTATCTTGTTAATGTCGATCTCGCTAATGTCGATCTCGCTAATGTCGATCTCGCTAATGTCGATCTCGCTAATATCGATCTTGCTAATGTCGATCTCGCTAATGTCGATCTCGCTAACATCGATCTCGCTAATGTCGAACTTGCTAATGTCGATCTCGTTAATGTCGATCTCGCTAATGTCGATCTTGCTAATGTCGATCTTGTCAATGTCGATCTCGCTAATGTACATCTCGCTAATGTCGATCTCACTAATGTCGATCTTGTTAATGTCGATGTCGCTAATGTCGATCTCGCTAATGTCTATCTTGTTAATGTCGATTTTGCTAATGTCGATCTCGCTAATGTCTATCTTGTTAATGTCGATCTCGCTAATGTCGATCTCGCTAATGTCGATATCGCTAATGTCGATCTCGCTAATGTCGATCTTGCTAATGTCGATCTCGCTAATGTCGATCTCGCTAACATCGATCTCGCTAATGTCGAACTTGCTAATGTCGATCTCGTTAATGTCGATCTCGCTAATGTCGATCTTGCTAATGTCGATCTTGTCAATGTCGATCTCGCTAATGTCGATCTCGCTAATGTCGATCTTGTCAATGTCGATCTCGCTAATGTCGATCTCGCTAACATCGATCTCGCTAATGTCGATCTCGCTAATGTCGATCTCGCTAACATCGATCTCGCGAATGTCGATCTTGCTAATGTCGATCTCGCTAATGTCGATCTCGCCAATATCGATCTTGTTAATGTCGATCTTGCTAATGTCGATCTCGCTAACATCGATCTCGCTAATGTCGATCTCGCTAATGTCGATCTCGCAAATATCGATCTTGTTAATGTCGATCTGGTTAATGTTGATTTTGCTAATGTCGATCTCGCTCATGTCGATCTCGGTAATGTTGATCTCGCTAATGTCGATCTCGCTAATGTCGATCTCGCTAATGTCGATCTCGCTAATGTCTATCTTGTTAATGTCGATCTGGTTAATGTCGATCTTGCTAATGTCGATCTCGCTCATGTCGATCTCGGTAATGTCGATCTCGCTAATGTCGATCTCGCTAATGTCTATCTTGTTAATGTCGATCTCGCTAATGTCGATCTCGTTAATGTCGATCTTGCTAATGTTGATCCTTCTAATGTCTATCTTGTTAATGTCGATCTCGCTAATGACAATCTTGTTAATGTCGATCTCGCTAACGTCGATCTCGCTAATGTCGATCTCGCTAATGTCGATCTTGCTAATGTCGATCTCGCTAATGTCGATCTCGCTAATGTCGATCTCGCTAATGTCGATCTTGTTAATGTCAATCTCGCTAATGTCGATCTCGCTAATGTCGATCTCGTTAATGTCGATCTTGCTAATGTCTACCTTGTTAATGTTGATCTCGCTAATGTCGATCTCGCTAATGTCGATCTTGCTAATGTCGATCTCGCTAATGTCGATCTTGTTAGTGTCGATCTCGCTAATGTCTATCTTGTTAATGTCGATCTCGCTAATGTCTATCTCGCGAATGTCGATCTCGATAATGTCGATCTCGCTTATGTCTATCTCGCTAATGTTGAACTTGCTGATGTCGATCTCGCTAATGTCGATCACGCTAATGTCGATCTCGCTAATGTCGATCTTGTTAGTGTCGATCTCGCTAATGTCTATCTTGTTAATGTCGATCTCGCTAATGTCGATCTCGCTAATGTCTATCTCGCTAATGTCGATCTCGTTAATGTCGATCTCGCTAATGTCGATCTCGCTAATGTCGATCTCGCTAATGTCTATCTTGTTAATGTCGATCTCGCTAATTCCGATCTCGCTAATGTCGATCTCCCTAATGTCAATCTCGCTAATGTCGATCTCACTAATGTCGATCTCGTTAATGTCGATCTTGCTAATGTCTACCTTGTTAATGTTGATCTCGCTAATGTCGATCTCGCTAATGTCGATCTTGCTAATGTCGATCTCGCTAATGTCGATCTTGTTAGTGTCGATCTCGCTAATGTCTATCATGTTAATGTCGATCTCGCTAATGTCGATCTCGCTAATGTCGATCTCGCTAATGTCGATCTCGCTAATGTCTATCTTGTTAATGTCGATCTCGCTAATTCCGAGCTCGCTAATGTCGATCTCCCTAATGTCAATCTCGATAATGTCGATCTCACTAATGTCGATCTCGTTAATGTCGATCTTGCTAATGTCTACCTTGTTAATGTTGATCTCGCTAATGTCGATCTCGCTAATGTCAATCTTGCTAATGTCGATCTCGCTAATGTCGATCTTGTTAGTGTCGATCTCGCTAATGTCTATCATGTTAATGTCAATCTCGCTAATGTCTATCTCGCGAATGTCGATCTCGATAATGTCGATCTCGCTTATGTCTATCTCGCTAATGTTGAACTTGCTGATGTCGATCTCGCTAATGTCGATCACGCTAATGTCGATCTCGCTAATGTCGATCTTGTTAGTGTCGATCTCGCTAATGTCGATCTTGCTAATGTCTATCTCGCTAATGTCGATCTCGCAAATGTCGATCTCGCTAATGTCGATCACGCTAATGTCGATCTCGCTAATGTCGATCTGGTTAATGTCGATCACGCTAATGTCGATCTCGCTAATGTCGATCTTGTTAGTGTCGATCTCGCTAATGTCGATCTCGCTAATGTCGATCACGCTAATGTCGATCTCGCTAATGTCGATCTGGTTAATGTCGATCTCGCTAATGTCGATCTCGCTAATGTCTATCTCGCTAATGTCGATCTCGCAAATGTCGATCTCGCTAATGTCGATCTCGCTAATGTCGATCTCGGTAATGTCGATCTCGCTAATGTCGATCTCGCTAATGTCTATCTTGTTAATGTCGATCTGGTTAATGTCGATCTTGCGAATGTCGATCTCGCTCATGTCGATCTCGGTAATGTCGATCTCGCTAATGTCGATCTCGCTAATGTCGATCTCGTTAATGTCGATCTTGCTAATGTTGATCCTTCTAATGTCGATCTCGCTAATGTCGATCTCGCTAATATCTATCTTGTTAATGTCGATCTCGCTAATTCCGATCTCGCTAATGTCGATCTCACTAATGTCAATCTCGCTAATGTCGATCTCACTAATGTCGATCTCGCAAATGTCGATCTCGCAAATGTCGATCTCGCTAATGTCGATCTCGCTAATGTCGATCTCGCTAATGTCAATCTCGCTAATGTCGATCTCACTAATGTCGATCTTGTTAATGTCGATGTCGCTAATGTCGATCTCGCTAATGTCTATCTTGTTAATGTCGATTTTGCTAATGTCGATCTCGCTAATGTCTATCTTGTTAATGTCGATCTCGCTAATGTCGATCTCGCTAATGTCGATCTCGCTAATGTCGATCTCGCTAATATCGATCTTGCTAATGTCGATCTCGCTAATGTCGATCTCGCTAACATCGATCTCGCTAATGTCGAACTTGCTAATGTCGATCTCGTTAATGTCGATCTCGCTAATGTCGATCTTGCTAATGTCGATCTTGTCAATGTCGATCTCGCTAATGTCGATCTCGCTAATGTCGATCTCACTAATGTCGATCTTGTTAATGTCGATGTCGCTAATGTCGATCTCGCTAATGTCTATCTTGTTAATGTCGATTTTGCTAATGTCGATCTCGCTAATGTCTATCTTGTTAATGTCGATCTCGCTAATGTCGATCTCGCTAATGTCGATATCGCTAATGTCGATCTCGCTAATATCGATCTTGCTAATGTCGTTCTCGCTAATGTCGATCTCGCTAACATCGATCTCGCTAATGTCGAACTTGCTAATGTCGATCTCGTTAATGTCGATCTCGCTAATGTCGATCTTGCTAATGTCGATCTTGTCAATGTCGATCTCGCTAATGTCGATCTCGCTAATGTCGATCTTGTCAATGTCGATCTCGCTAATGTCGATCTCGCTAACATCGATCTCGCTAATGTCGATCTCGCTAATGTCGATCTCGCTAACATCGATCTCGCGAATGTCGATCTTGCTAATGTCGATCTCGCTAATGTCGATCTCGCCAATATCGATCTTGTTAATGTCGATCTTGCTAATGTCGATCTCGCTAACATCGATCTCGCTAATGTCGATCTCGCTAATGTCGATCTCGCAAATATCGATCTTGTTAATGTCGATCTGGTTAATGTTGATTTTGCTAATGTCGATCTCGCTCATGTCGATCTCGGTAATGTCGATCTCGCTAATGTCGATCTCGCTAATGTCGATCTCGCTAATGTCGATCTCGCTAATGTCTATCTTGTTAATGTCGATCTGGTTAATGTCGATCTTGCTAATGTCGATCTCGCTCATGTCGATCTCGGTAATGTCGATCTCGCTAATGTCGATCTCGCTAATGTCTATCTTGTTAATGTCGATCTCGCTAATGTCGATCTCGTTAATGTCGATCTTGCTAATGTTGATCCTTCTAATGTCTATCTTGTTAATGTCGATCTCGCTAATGACAATCTTGTTAATGTCGATCTCGCTAACGTCGATCTCGCTAATGTCGATCTCGCTAATGTCGATCTTGCTAATGTCGATCTCGCTAATGTCGATCTCGCTAATGTCGATCTCGCTAATGTCGATCTTGTTAATGTCAATCTCGCTAATGTCGATCTCGCTAATGTCGATCTCGTTAATGTCGATCTTGCTAATGTCTACCTTGTTAATGTTGATCTCGCTAATGTCGATCTCGCTAATGTCGATCTTGCTAATGTCGATCTCGCTAATGTCGATCTTGTTAGTGTCGATCTCGCTAATGTCTATCTTATTAATGTCGATCTCGCTAATGTCTATCTCGCGAATGTCGATCTCGATAATGTCGATCTCGCTTATGTCTATCTCGCTAATGTTGAACTTGCTGATGTCGATCTCGCTAATGTCGATCACGCTAATGTCGATCTCGCTAATGTCGATCTTGTTAGTGTCGATCTCGCTAATGTCTATCTTGTTAATGTCGATCTCGCTAATGTCGATCTCGCTAATGTCTATCTCGCTAATGTCGATCTCGTTAATGTCGATCTCGCTAATGTCGATCTCGCTAATGTCGATCTCGCTAATGTCTATCTTGTTAATGTCGATCTCGCTAATTCCGATCTCGCTAATGTCGATCTCCCTAATGTCAATCTCGCTAATGTCGATCTCACTAATGTCGATCTCGTTAATGTCGATCTTGCTAATGTCTACCTTGTTAATGTTGATCTCGCTAATGTCGATCTCGCTAATGTCGATCTTGCTAATGTCGATCTCGCTAATGTCGATCTTGTTAGTGTCGATCTCGCTAATGTCTATCATGTTAATGTCGATCTCGCTAATGTCGATCTCGCTAATGTCGATCTCGCTAATGTCTATCTTGTTAATGTCGATCTCGCTAATTCCGAGCTCGCTAATGTCGATCTCCCTAATGTCAATCTCGCTAATGTCGATCTCACTAATGTCGATCTCGTTAATGTCGATCTTGCTAATGTCTACCTTGTTAATGTTGATCTCGCTAATGTCGATCTCGCTAATGTCAATCTTGCTAATGTCGATCTCGCTAATGTCGATCTTGTTAGTGTCGATCTCGCTAATGTCTATCATGTTAATGTCGATCTCGCTAATGTCTATCTCGCGAATGTCGATCTCGATAATGTCGATCTCGCTTATGTCTATCTCGCTAATGTTGAACTTGCTGATGTCGATCTCGCTAATGTCGATCACCTAATGTCGATCTCGCTAATGTCGATCTTGTTAGTGTCGATCTCGCTAATGTCGATCTCGCTAATGTCTATCTCGCTAATGTCGATCTCGCAAATGTCGATCTCGCTAATGTCGATCACGCTAATGTCGATCTCGCTAATGTCGATCTGGTTAATGTCGATCACGCTAATGTCGATCTCGCTAATGTCGATCTTGTTAGTGTCGATCTCGCTAATGTCGATCTCGCTAATGTCGATCTCGCAAATGTCGATCTCGCTAATGTCGATCACGCTAATGTCGATCTCGCTAATGTCGATCTGGTTAATGTCGATCTCGCTAATGTCGATCTCGCTAATGTCTATCTCGCTAATGTCGATCTCGCAAATGTCGATCTCGCTAATGTCGATCTCGCTAATGTCGATCTCGGTAATGTCGATCTCGCTAATGTCGATCTCGCTAATGTCTATCTTGTTAATGTCGATCTGGTTAATGTCGATCTTGCGAATGTCGATCTCGCTCATGTCGATCTCGGTAATGTCGATCTCGCTAATGTCGATCTCGCTAATGTCGATCTCGTTAATGTCGATCTTGCTAATGTTGATCCTTCTAATGTCTATCTTGTTAATGTCGATCTCGCTAATGACAATCTTGTTAATGTCGATCTCGCTAATGTCGATCTCGCTAATGTCGATCTTGCTAATGTCGATCTCGCTAATGTCGATCTCGCTAATGTCGATCTCGCTAATGTCAATCTTGTTAATGTCAATCTCGCTAATGTCGATCTCGCTAATGTCGATCTCGTTAATGTCGATCTTGCTAATGTCTACCTTGTTAATGTTGATCTCGCTAATGTCGATCTTGCTAATGTCGATCTCGCTAATGTCGATCTCGCGAATGTCGATCTCGATAATGTCGATCTCGCTTATGTCTATCTCGCTAATGTTGAACTTGCTGATGTCGATCTCGCTAATGTCGATCACGCTAATGTCGATCTCGCTAATGTCGATCTTGTTAGTGTCGATCTCGCTAATGTCTATCTTGTTAATGTCGATCTCGCTAATGTCTATCTCGCTAATGTCGATCTCGTTAATGTCGATCTCGATAATATCGATCTCGCTAATGTCGATCTCGCTCATGTCGATCTCACTCATGTCGATCTCGCTAATGTCTATCTTGTTAATGTCGATCTCGCTAATTCCGATCTCGCTAATGTCGATCTCACTAATGTCAATGTCGCTAATGTCGATCTCACTAATGTCGATCTCGTTAATGTCGATCTTGCTAATGTCTACCTTGTTAATGTTGATCTCGCTAATGTCGATCTCTCTAATGTCGATCTCGCTAATGTCGATCTCGCTAATGTCTATCTTGTTAATGTCGATCTCGCTAATTCCGATCTCGCTAATGTCGATCTCACTAATGTCAATCTCGCTAATGTCGATCTCACTAATGTCGATCTCGCAAATGTCGATCTCGCTAATGTCGATCTCGCTAATGTCGATCTCGCTAATGTCAATCTCGCTAATGTCGATCTCGCTAATGTCGATCTCGCTAATGTCGATCTCACTAATGTCAATCTCGCTAATGTCGATCTCACTAATGTCGATCTCGCTAATGTCGATCTCGCTAATGTCGATCTCGCTAATGTCAATCTCGCTAATGTCGATCTCGCTAATGTCGATCTCGCTAATGTCGATCTTGTTAATGTCGATGTCGCTAATGTCGATCTCGCTAATGTCTATCTTGTTAATGTCGATTTTGCTAATGTCGATCTCGCTAATGTCTATCTTGTTAATGTCGATCTTGTTAATGTCGATCTCGCTAATGTCGATCTAGCTAATGTCGATCTCGCTAACATCGATCTCGCTAACATCGATCTCGCTAATGTCGAACTTGCTAATGTCGATCTCGTTAATGTCGATCTTGCTAATGTCGATCTTGCTAATGTCGATCTTGTCAATGTCGATCTCGCTAATGTCGATCTCGGTAATGTCGATCTCGCTAATGTCGATCTCGCTAACATCGATCTCGCGAATGTCGATCTTGCTAATGTCGATCTCGCTAATGTCGATCTCGCCAATATCGATCTTGTTAATGTCGATCTCGCTAACATCGATCTCGCTAATGTCGATCTCGCTAATGTCGATCTCGCAAATATCGATCTTGTTAATGTCGATCTGGTTAATGTTGATTTTGCTAATGTCGATCTCGCTCATGTCGATCTCGGTAATGTCGATCTCGCTAATGTCGATCTCGCTAATGTCGATCTCGCTAATGTCGATCTCGCTAATGTCTATCTTGTTAATGTCGATCTGGTTAATGTCGATCTTGCTAATGTCGATCTCGCTCATGTCGATCTCGGTAATGTCGATCTCGCTAATGTCTATCTTGTTAATGTCGATCTCGCTAATGTCGATCTCGCTAATGTCGTTCTCACTAATGTTGATCTCGCTAATGTCTATCTTGCTAATTTCGATCTCGCTAATGTCGATCTCGCTAATGTCGATCTCGCTAATGTCTATCTTGCTAATGCCGATCTCGCTAATGTCGATCTCGCTAATGTCGATCTCGCTAATGACGATCTCGCTAATGACTATATCGTTAATGTCGATCTTGTTAACGCGATCTCGATAATGTCGATCTCGCTAATGTCTTTCTTGTTAATGTCGATCTCGCTAATGTTGAACTTGCTAATGTCGATCTTGTTAATGTCGATCTCGCTAATGTCGATCTCGCTAATGTCGATCTCGTTAACGTCGATCTTGCTAATGTCGATCTTGCTAATGTTGAACTTGCTGATGTCGATCTTGTTGATGTCGATCACGCTAATGTCGATCTCGTTAATGCCGATCTCGCTAATGTCGATCTCGCTAATGTCGATCTCGTTAATGTCGATCACGCTAATGTCGATCTCGCTAATGTCGATCTTGTTAATGTCGATCACGCTAATGTCGATCTCGCTCATGCCGATCTCGCTAATGTCGATCTCGCTCATGTCGATCTCGCTAATGTCTATCTTGTTAATGTCGATTTTGCTAATGTCGATCTCGCTAATGTCTATCTTGTTAATGTCGATCTCGCTAATGTCGATCTCGCTAATGTCGATCTCGCTAATGTCGATCTCGCTAATGTCGATCTTGCTAATGTCGATCTCGCTAATGTCGATCTCGCTAACATCGATCTCGCTAACGTCGAACTTGCTAATGTCGATCTCGCTAATGTCTATCTTGCTAATTTCGATCTCGCTAATGTCGATCTCGCTAATGTCGATCTCGCTAATCTCGATCTCGCTAATGTCGATCTCGCTAATGTCGATCTCGCTAATGTCGATCTCGCTAATGTCGTTCTCGCTAATGTCGATCTCGCTAATGTCTATCTTGCTAATTTCGATCTCGCTAATGTCGATCTCGCTAATGTCGATCTCGCTAATCTCGATCTCGCTAATGTCTGTCTTGCTAATGCCGATCTCGCTAATGTCGATCTCGCTAATGTCGATCTCGCTAATGTCGATCTCGCTAATGTCGATCTCGCTAATGTCGATCTCGCTAATGTCTATATCGTTAATGTCGATCTTGTTAACGCGATCTCGATAATGTCGATCTCGCTAATGTCTATATCGTTAACGCGATCTCGATAATGTCGATCTCGCTAATGTCGATCTCGCTAATGTCTATCTTGTTAATGTCGATCTCGCTAATGTCGATCTCGCTAATGTCGATCTCGCTCATGTCGATCTCGCTAATGTCTATATCGTTAATGTCGATCTTGTTAACGCGATCTCGATAATGTCGATCTCGCTAATGTCTATCTTGTTAATGTCGATCTCGCTAATGTCGATCTCGCTAATGTCGATCTCGCTCATGTCGATCTCGCTCATGTCGATCTCGCTCATGTCGATCTCGCTCATGTCGATCTCGGTAATGTCGATCTCGCTAATGTCTATCTTGTTAATGTCGATCTGGTTAATGTCGATCTTGCTAATGTCAATCTCGCTCATGTCGATCTCGCTAATGTCGATCTCGCTAATGTCGATCTCGCTAATGTCGATCTTGCTAATGTTGCACTTGCTAATGTCGATCTTGTTAATGTCGATCTCGCTAATGTCGATCTCGCTAATGTCGATCTCGCTAATGTCGATCTCGCTAATGTCGATCTCGCTAATGTTGCACTTGCTAATGTCGATCTTGTTAATGTCGATCTCGCTAATGTCGATCTTGTTAATGTCGATCTCGCTAATGTCGATCTCGCTAATGTCGATCTTGTTAATGTCGATCTCGCTAATGTCAATCTCGCTAATGTCGATCTCACTAATGTCGATCTCGCAAATGTCGATCTTGTTAATGTCGATCTCGCAAATGTCGATCTCGCAAATGTCGATCTCGCTAATATCGATCTCGCTAATGTTGATCTCGCTAATGTCGATCTCGCTAATGTCGATCTTGCTAATGTCGATCTCGCTATTGTCGATCTCGCCAATATCGATCTTGTTAATGTCGATCTCGCTAACATCGATCTCGCTAATGTCGATCTCGCTAACATCGATCTCGCGAATGTCGATCTTGCTAATGTCGATCTCGCTAATGTCGATCTCGCCAATATCGATCTTGTTAACGTCGATCTTACTAATGTCGATCTCGCTAATGTCGATCTCGCTAATGTCGATCTCGCAAATGTCTATCTCGTTAATGTCTATCTTGTTAATGTCGATCTCGCTAATGTCGATCTCGCTAATGTCTATCTTGTTAATGTCGATCTCGCTAATGTCGATCTCGCAAATGTCGATCTCGTTAATGTCTATCTTGCAAATGTCGATCTCGCTAATGTCTATCTTGCTAATGTCGATCTCGTTAATGTCTAACTTGTTAGTGTCGATCTCACTAACGTCGATTTCGCTAATGTCGATCTTGCAAATGCCGATCTCGCTAACTTCGATCTCGCTAACGTCGATCTCGCTAACGTCGATCTCGCTAACGTCGATCTCGCCAATGTCGATCTTGCTAATGTCGATCTCGCTAATGTCGATCTCGCTAATGTCTATGTTGTTAATGTCGATCTCGCTAATGTCGATCTCGCTAATGTCTATGTTGTTAATGTCGATCTCGCTAATGTCGATTTCGCTAATGTCGATCTCGCTAATGTCGATCTCGCTAATGTCATTCTCGCTAATGTCGATCTCGCTAATGTCTATCTTGTTAATGTCGATCTCGCTAATGTCGATCTCGTTAATGTCGATCCTTCTAATGTCTATCTTGTTAATGTCGATCTCGCTAATGTCGATCTCGCTAATGTCATTCTCGCTAATGTCGATCTCGCTAATGTCAATCTTGTTAATGTCGATCTCGCTAACGTCGATCTCGCTAATGTCGGTCTCGCTAATGTCGATCTTGCTAATGTCGATCTCGCTAATGTCGATCTCGCTAATGTCGATCTCGCTAATGTCGATCTTGCTCATGTCGATCTTGTTAATGTCGATCTTGCTAATGTCGATCTCGCTAATGTCGATCTCGCTAATGTCTATATCGTTAATGTCGATCTTGTTAACGCGATCTCGATAATGTCGATCTCGCTAATGTCTATATCGTTAACGCGATCTCGATAATGTCGATCTCGCTAATGTCGATCTCGCTAATGTCTATCTTGTTAATGTCGATCTCGCTAATGTCGATCTCGCTAATGTCGATCTCGCTCATGTCGATCTCGCTAATGTCTATATCGTTAATGTCGATCTTGTTAACGCGATCTCGATAATGTCGATCTCGCTAATGTCTATCTTGTTAATGTCGATCTCGCTAATGTCGATCTCGCTAATGTCGATCTCGCTCATGTCGATCTCGCTCATGTCGATCTCGCTCATGTCGATCTCGCTCATGTCGATCTCGGTAATGTCGATCTCGCTAATGTCTATCTTGTTAATGTCGATCTGGTTAATGTCGATCTTGCTAATGTCGATCTCGCTCATGTCGATCTCGCTAATGTCGATCTCGCTAATGTCGATCTCGCTAATGTCGATCTCGCTAATGTTGCACTTGCTAATGTCGATCTTGTTAATGTCGATCTCGCTAATGTCGATCTTGTTAATGTCGATCTCGCTAATGTCGATCTCGCTAATGTCGATCTTGTTAATGTCGATCTCGCTAATGTCAATCTCGCTAATGTCGATCTCACTAATGTCGATCTCGCAAATGTCGATCTTGTTAATGTCGATCTCGAAAATGTCGATCTCGCAAATGTCGATCTCGCTAATATCGATCTCGCTAATGTCGATCTCGCTAATGTCGATCTCGCTAATGTCGATCTTGCTAATGTCGATCTCGCTATTGTCGATCTCGCCAATATCGATCTTGTTAATGTCGATCTCGCTAACATCGATCTCGCTAATGTCGATCTCGCTAACATCGATCTCGCGAATGTCGATCTTGCTAATGTCGATCTCGCTAATGTCGATCTCGCCAATATCGATCTTGTTAACGTCGATCTTACTAATGTCGATCTCGCTAATGTCGATCTCGCTAATGTCGATCTCGCAAATGTCTATCTCGTTAATGTCTATCTTGTTAATGTCGATCTCGCTAATGTCGATCTCGCTAATGTCTATCTTGTTAATGTCTATCTTGTTAATGTCGATCTCGCTAATGTCGATCTCGCAAATGTCGATCTCGTTAATGTCTATCTTGCAAATGTCGATCTCGCTAATGTCTATCTTGCTAATGTCGATCTCGTTAATGTCTAACTTGTTAGTATCGATCTCACTAACGTCGATTTCGCTAATGTCGATCTTGCAAATGCCGATCTCGCTAACTTCGATCTCGCTAACGTCGATCTCGCTAACGTCGATCTCGCCAATGTCGATCTTGCTAATGTCGATCTCGCTAATGTCGATCTCGCTAATGTCTATGTTGTTAATGTCGATCTCGCTAATGTCGATCTCGCTAATGTCTATATCGTTAATGTCGATCCTTCTAATGTCTATCTTGTTAATGTCGATCTCGCTAATGTCGATCTCGCTAATGTCATTCTCGCTAATGTCGATCTCGCTAATGTCTATCTTGTTAATGTCGATCTCGCTAATGTCGATCTCGTTAATGTCGATCCTTCTAATGTCTATCTTGTTAATGTCGATCTCGCTAATGTCAATCTTGTTAATGTCGATCTCGCTAACGTCGATCTCGCTAATGTCGGTCTCGCTAATGTCGATCTTGCTAATGTCGATCTCGCTAATGTCGATCTCGCTAACATCGATCTCGCGAATGTCGATCTTGCTAATGTCGATCTCGCTAATGTCGATCTCGCCAATATCGATCTTGTTAACGTCGATCTTACTAATGTCGATCTCGCTAATGTCGATCTCGCTAATGTCGATCTCGCAAATGTCTATCTCGTTAATGTCTATCTTGTTAATGTCGATCTCGCTAATGTCGATCTCGCTAATGTCTATCTTGTTAATGTCGATCTCGCTAATGTCGATCTCGCAAATGTCGATCTCGTTAATGTCTATCTTGCAAATGTCGATCTCGCTAATGTCTATCTTGCTAATGTCGATCTCGTTAATGTCTAACTTGTTAGTGTCGATCTCACTAACGTCGATTTCGCTAATGTCGATCTTGCAAATGCCGATCTCGCTAACTTCGATCTCGCTAACGTCGATCTCGCTAACGTCGATCTCGCCAATGTCGATCTTGCTAATGTCGATCTCGCTAATGTCGATCTCGCTAATGTCTATGTTGTTAATGTCGATCTCGCTAATGTCGATCTCGCTAATGTCTATGTTGTTAATGTCGATCTCGCTAATGTCGATTTCGCTAATGTCGATCTCGCTAATGTCGATCTCGCTAATGTCATTCTCGCTAATGTCGATCTCGCTAATGTCTATCTTGTTAATGTCGATCTCGCTAATGTCGATCTCGTTAATGTCGATCCTTCTAATGTCTATCTTGTTAATGTCGATCTCGCTAATGTCGATCTCGCTAATGTCATTCTCGCTAATGTCGATCTCGCTAATGTCAATCTTGTTAATGTCGATCTCGCTAACGTCGATCTCGCTAATGTCGGTCTCGCTAATGTCGATCTTGCTAATGTCGATCTCGCTAATGTCGATCTCGCTAATGTCGATCTTGCTCATGTCGATCTTGTTAATGTCGATCTTGCTAATGTCGATCTCGCTAATGTCGATCTCGCTAATGTCTATATCGTTAATGTCGATCTTGTTAACGCGATCTCGATAATGTCGATCTCGCTAATGTCTATATCGTTAACGCGATCTCGATAATGTCGATCTCGCTAATGTCGATCTCGCTAATGTCTATCTTGTTAATGTCGATCTCGCTAATGTCGATCTCGCTAATGTCGATCTCGCTCATGTCGATCTCGCTAATGTCTATATCGTTAATGTCGATCTTGTTAACGCGATCTCGATAATGTCGATCTCGCTAATGTCTATCTTGTTAATGTCGATCTCGCTAATGTCGATCTCGCTAATGTCGATCTCGCTCATGTCGATCTCGCTCATGTCGATCTCGCTCATGTCGATCTCGCTCATGTCGATCTCGGTAATGTCGATCTCGCTAATGTCTATCTTGTTAATGTCGATCTGGTTAATGTCGATCTTGCTAATGTCGATCTCGCTCATGTCGATCTCGCTAATGTCGATCTCGCTAATGTCGATCTCGCTAATGTCGATCTCGCTAATGTTGCACTTGCTAATGTCGATCTTGTTAATGTCGATCTCGCTAATGTCGATCTTGTTAATGTCGATCTCGCTAATGTCGATCTCGCTAATGTCGATCTTGTTAATGTCGATCTCGCTAATGTCAATCTCGCTAATGTCGATCTCACTAATGTCGATCTCGCAAATGTCGATCTTGTTAATGTCGATCTCGAAAATGTCGATCTCGCAAATGTCGATCTCGCTAATATCGATCTCGCTAATGTCGATCTCGCTAATGTCGATCTCGCTAATGTCGATCTTGCTAATGTCGATCTCGCTATTGTCGATCTCGCCAATATCGATCTTGTTAATGTCGATCTCGCTAACATCGATCTCGCTAATGTCGATCTCGCTAACATCGATCTCGCGAATGTCGATCTTGCTAATGTCGATCTCGCTAATGTCGATCTCGCCAATATCGATCTTGTTAACGTCGATCTTACTAATGTCGATCTCGCTAATGTCGATCTCGCTAATGTCGATCTCGCAAATGTCTATCTCGTTAATGTCTATCTTGTTAATGTCGATCTCGCTAATGTCGATCTCGCTAATGTCTATCTTGTTAATGTCGATCTCGCTAATGTCGATCTCGCAAATGTCGATCTCGTTAATGTCTATCTTGCAAATGTCGATCTCGCTAATGTCTATCTTGCTAATGTCGATCTCGTTAATGTCTAACTTGTTAGTGTCGATCTCACTAACGTCGATTTCGCTAATGTCGATCTTGCAAATGCCGATCTCGCTAACTTCGATCTCGCTAACGTCGATCTCGCTAACGTCGATCTCGCCAATGTCGATCTTGCTAATGTCGATCTCGCTAATGTCGATCTCGCTAATGTCTATGTTGTTAATGTCGATCTCGCTAATGTCGATCTCGCTAATGTCTATGTCGTTAATGTCGATCCTTCTAATGTCTATCTTGTTAATGTCGATCTCGCTAATGTCGATCTCGCTAATGTCATTCTCGCTAATGTCGATCTCGCTAATGTCTATCTTGTTAATGTCGATCTCGCTAATGTCGATCTCGTTAATGTCGATCCTTCTAATGTCTATCTTGTTAATGTCGATCTCGCTAATGTCAATCTTGTTAATGTCGATCTCGCTAACGTCGATCTCGCTAATGTCGGTCTCGCTAATGTCGATCTTGCTAATGTCGATCTCGCTAATGTCGATCTCGCTAATGTCGATCTCGCTAATGTCGATCTTGCTCATGTCGATCTTGTTAATGTCGATCTTGCTAATGTCGATCTCGCTAATGTCGATCTTGCTCATGTCTACCTTGTTAATGTTGATCTCGCTAATGTCGATCTCGCTAATGTCGATCTCGCTAATGTCGATCTCGCTAATGTCGATCTTGTTAATGTCGATCTCGCTAATGTCTATCTCGCTAATGTCGATCTCGCTAATGTCGATCTCGCTAATGTCGATCTTGTTAATGTCGATCTCGCTAATGTTGAACTTGCTGATGTCGATCTTGTTAATGTCGATCTCGCTAATGTCGATCTCGCTAATGTCGATCTCGCTAATGTCTATCTTGTTAATGTCGATCTCGCTAATTCCGATCTCGCTAATGTCGATCTCACTAATGTCGATCTCGCTAATGTCGATCTCGCTAATGTCGATCTCACTAATGTCGATCTCGCAAATGTCGATCTCGCAAATGTCGATCTCGCTAATGTCGATCTCGCTAATGTCTATCGTGTTAATGTCGATCTCGCTAATGTTGAACTTGCTAATGTTGGTTTTGTTAATGTAGATCTCGCGAATGTCGATCTCACTAATGTCGATCTTGTTAATGTCGATCTTGTTAATGTCGATCTCGCTAATGTCGATCTCGCTAATGTCTATCTTGTTAATGTCGATTTTGCTAATGTCGATCTCGCTAATGTCGAACTTGTTAATGTCGATCTCGCTAATGTCGATCTCGCTAACATCGATCTCGCTAATGTCGAACTTGCTAATGTCGATCTTGTTAATGTCGATCTCGCTAATGTCGATCTTGCTAATGTCGATCTTGTCAATGTCGATCTCGCTAATGTCGATCTCGCTAATGTCGATCTCGCTAATGTCGATCTCGCTAATGTCTATCTCGCTAATGTCGATCTCGCTAATGTCGATCTTGTTAATGTCGATCTCGCGAATGTCGATCTCGCTACTGTCGATCTTGTTAATGTCGATCTCGATAATGTCGATCTCGCTTATGTCTATCTCGCTAATGTTGAACTTGCTGATGTCGATCTCGCTAATGTCGGGATCACGCTAATGTCGATCTCGCTAATGTCGATCTTGTTAGTGTCGATCTCGCTAATGTCTATCTTGTTAATGTCGATCTCGCTAATGTCGATCTCGCTAATGTCTATCTCGCTAATGTCGATCTCGTAAATGTCGATCTCGCTAATGTCGATCTCGCTAATGTCGATCTCGCTAATGTCGATCTCGCTAATGTCTATCTTGTTAATGTCGATCTCGCTAATTCCGATCTCGCTAATGTCGATCTCACTAATGTCAATCTCGCTAATGTCGATCTCACTAATGTCGATCTCGCAAATGTCGATCTCGCAAATGTCGATCTCGCTAATGTCGATCTCGCTAATGTCGGTCTCGCTAATGTCTATCTTGTTAATGTCGATCTCGCTAATGTCGATCTCGCTAATGTCTATTTCGCTAATGTCGATCTCGTTAATGTCGATCTCGCTAATGTCTATCTTGTTAATGTCGATCTCGCTAATTCCGATCTCGCTAATGTCGATCTCACTAATGTCAATCTCGCTAATGTCGATCTCACTAATGTCGATCTCGCATATGTCGATCTCGCTAATGTCGATCTCGCTAATGTCTATCTTGTTAATGTCGATCTCGCTAATTCCGATCTCGCTAATGTCGATCTCACTAATGTCAATCTCGCTAATGTCGATCTCACTAATGTCGATCTCGCTTATGTCTATCTCGCTAATGTCGATCTCGATAATGTCGATCTCGCTTATGTCTATCTCGCTAATGTTGAACTTGCTGATGTCGATCTCGCTAATGTCGGGATCACGCTAATGTCGATCTCGCTAATGTCGATCTTGTTAGTGTCGATCTCGCTAATGTCTATCTTGTTAATGTCGATCTCGCTAATGTCGATCTCGCTAATGTCTATCTCGCTAATGTCGATCTCGTAAATGTCGATCTCGCTAATGTCGATCTCGCTAATGTCGATCTCGCTAATGTCGATCTCGCTAATGTCTATCTTGTTAATGTCGATCTCGCTAATTCCGATCTCGCTAATGTCGATCTCACTAATGTCAATCTCGCTAATGTCGATCTCACTAATGTCGATCTCGCAAATGTCGATCTCGCTAATGTCGATCTCGCTAATGTCGATCTCGCTAATGTCTATCTTGTTAATGTCGATCTCGCTAATGTCGATCTCGCTAATGTCTATCTCGCTAATGTCGATCTCGTTAATGTCGATCTCGCTAATGTCTATCTTGTTAATGTCGATCTCGCTAATTCCGATCTCGCTAATGTCGATCTCACTAATGTCAATCTCGCTAATGTCGATCTCACTAATGTCGATCTCGCATATGTCGATCTCGCTAATGTCGATCTCGCTAATGTCAATCTCGCTAATGTCGATCTCGCTAATTCCGATCTCGCTAATGTCGATCTCACGAATGTCAATCTCGCTAATGTCGATCTCACTAATGTCGATCTCGCAAATGTCGATCTCGCTAATGTCGATCTCGCTAATGTCGATCTCGCTAATTCCGATCTCGCTAATGTCGATCTCACTAATGTCAATCTCGCTAATGTCGATCTCGCTAATGTCGATCTTGCAAATGTCGATCTCGCTAATGTCGATCTCGCTAATGTCGATCTCGCTAATGTCAATCTCGCTAATGTCGATCTCACTAATGTCGATCTTGTTAATGTCGATCTCGCTAATGTCGATCTCGCTAATGTCGATCTTGCTAATGTCGATCTCGCTAATGTCGATCTCGCTAACATCGATCTCGCTAATGTCGAACTTGCTAATGTCGATCTCGTTAATGTCGATCTCGCTGATGTCGATCTTGCTAATGTCGATCTCGCTAATGTCGATCTCGCTAATGTCGATCTCGCTAATGTCGATCTTGTCAATGTCGATCTCGCTAATGTCGATCTCGCTAATGTCTATCTTGTTAATGTCGATCTCGCTAACATCGATCTCGCTAATGTCGATCTCGCTAATGTCGATCTCGCTAACATCGATCTCGCGAATGTCGATCTTGCTAATGTCGATCTCGCTAATGTCGATCTCGCCAATATCGATCTTGTTAATGTCGATCTTGCTAATGTCGATCTCGCTAACATCGATCTCGCTAATGTCGATCTCGCTAATGTCGATCTCGCAAATATCGATCTTGTTAATGTCGATCTGGTTAATGTTGATTTTGCTAATGTCGATCTCGCTCAAGTCGATCTCGCACATGTCGATCTCGCTAATGTCGATCTCGCTAATGTCGATCTCGCTAATGTCTATCTTGTTAATGTCGATCTGGTTAATGTCGAACTTGCTAATGTCGATCTCGCTCATGTCGATCTCGGTAATGTCGATCTCGCTAATGTCGATCTCGCTAATGTCTATCTTGTTAATGTCGATCTTGCTAATGTCGATCTCGTTAATGTCGATCTTGCTAATGTTATTCCTTCTAATGTCTATCTTGTTAATGTCGATCTCGCTAATGTCAATCTTGTTAATGTCGATCTCGCTAACATCGATCTCGCTAATGTCGATCTCGCTAATGTCGATCTTGCTAATGTCGATCTCGCTAATGTCGATCTCGCTAATGTCGATCTCGTTAATGTCAATCTTGTTAATGTCGATCTCGCTAATGTCGATCTCGCTAATGTCGATCTTGTCAATGTCGATCTTGCTAATGTCTACCTTGTTAATGTTGATCTCGCTAATGTCGATCTCGCTAATGTCGATCTTGCTAATGTCGATCTCGCTAATGTCGATCTTGTTAGTGTCGATCTTGCTAATGTCTATCTTGTTAATGTCGATCTCGCTAATGTCTATCTCGCGAATGTCGATCTCGATAATGTCGATCTCGCTTATGTCTATCTCGCTAATGTTGAACTTGCTGATGTCGATCTCGCTAATGTCGATCACGCTAATGTCGATCTCGCTAATGTCGATCTTGTTAGTGTCGATCTCGCTAATGTCTATCTTGTTAATGTCGATCTCGCTAATGTCTATCTCGCGAATGATGATCTCGATAATGTCGATCTCGCTTATGTCTATCTCGCTAATGTTGAACTTGCTGATGTCAATCTCGCTAATGTCGATCACGCTAATGTCGATCTCGCTAATGTCGATCTTGTTAGTGTCGATCTCGCTAATGTCTATCTTGTTAATGTCGATCTCGCTAATGTCGATCTCGCTAATGTCTATCTCGCTAATGTCGATCTCGTTAATGTCGATCTCGCTAATGTCGATCTCGCTAATGTCGATCTCGCTAATGTCGATCTCGCTAATGTCAATCTCGCTAATGTCGATCTCGCTAATGTCGATCTCGCTAATGTCTATCTTGTTAATGTCGATCTCGCTAATTCAGATCTCGCTAATGTCGATCTCACTAATGTCAATCTCGCTAATGTCGATCTCACTAATGTCGATCTCGCAAATGTCGATCTCGCTAATGTCGATCTCGCTAATGTCGATCTCGCTAATGTCAATCTCGCTAATGTCGATCTCGCTAATTCCGATCTCGCTAATGTCGATCTCACTAATGTCGATCTCACTAATGTCGATCTCGCTAATGTCGGTCTCACTAATGTCGATCTCGCAAATGTCGATCTCGCTAATGTCGATCTCGCTAATGTCGATCTCGCTAATATCTATCTTGTTAATGTCGATCTCGCTAATTCCGATCTCGCTAATGTCGATCTCACTAATTTCAATCTCGCTAATGTCGATCTCACTAATGTCGATCTCGCAAATGTCGATCTCGCTAATGTCGATCTCGCTAATGTCGATCTCGCTAATGTTGATCTCGCTAATGTCAATCTCGCTAATGTCGATCTCACTAATGTCGATCTTGTTAATGTCGATGTCGCTAATGTCGATCTCGCTAATGTCTATCTTGTTAATGTCGATTTTGCTAATGTCGATCTCGCTAATGTCTATCTTGTTAATGTCGATCTCGCTAATGTCGATCTCGCTAATGTCGATCTCGCTAATATCGATCTTGCTAATGTCGATCTCGCTAATGTCGATCTCGCTAACATCGATCTCGCTAATGTCGAACTTGCTAATGTCGATCTCGTTAATGTCGATCTCGCTAATGTCGATCTTGCTAATGTCGATCTTGTCAATGTCGATCTTGCTAATGTCGATCTCGCTAATGTCGATCTTGTCAATGTCGATCTCGCTAATGTCGATCTCGCTAATGTCTATCTTGTTAATGTCGATCTCGCTAACATCGATCTCGCTAATGTCGATCTCGCTAATGTCGATCTCGCTAACATCGATCTCGCGAATGTCGATCTTGCTAATGTCGATCTTGCTAATGTCGATCTCGCTAACATCGATCTCGCTAATGTCGATCTCGCTAATGTCGATCTCGCAAATATCGATCTTGTTAATGTCGATCTGGTTAATGTTGATTTTGCTAATGTCGATCTCGCTCATGTCGATCTCGGTAATGTCGATCTCGCTAATGTCGATCTCGCTAATGTCGATCTCGCTAATGTCGATCTCGCTAATGTCTATCTTGTTAATGTCGATCTGGTTAATGTCGATCTTGCTAATGTCGATCTCGCTCATGCCGATCTCGGTAATGTCGATCTCGCTAATGTCGATCTCGCTAATGTCTATCTTGTTAATGTCGATCTCGCTAATGTCGATCTCGTTAATGTCGATCTTGCTAATGTTGATCCTTCTAATGTCTATCTTGTTAATGTCGATCTCGCTAATGACAATCTTGTTAATGTCGATCTCGCTAACGTCGATCTCGCTAATGTCTATCTTGTTAATGTCGATCTTGCTAATGTCGATCTCGTTAATGTCGATCTTGCTAATGTTATTCCTTCTAATGTCTATCTTGTTAATGTCGATCTCGCTAATGTCAATCTTGTTAATGTCGATCTCGCTAACATCGATCTCGCTAATGTCGAACTTGCTAATGTCGATCTCGTTAATGTCGATCTCGCTAATGTCGAACTTGCTAATGTCGATCTTGTCAATGTCGATCTCGCTAATGTCGATCTCGCTAATGTCGATCTTGTCAATGTCGATCTCGCTAATGTCGATCTCGCTAATGTCTATCTTGTTAATGTCGATCTCGCTAACATCGATCTCGCTAATGTCGATCTCGCTAATGTCGATCTCGCTAACATCGATCTCGCGAATGTCGATCTTGCTAATGTCGATCTTGCTAATGTCGATCTCGCTAACATCGATCTCGCTAATGTCGATCTCGCTAATGTCGATCTCGCAAATATCGATCTTGTTAATGTCGATCTGGTTAATGTTGATTTTGCTAATGTCGATCTCGCTCATGTCGATCTCGGTAATGTCGATCTCGCTAATGTCGATCTCGCTAATGTCGATCTCGCTAATGTCGATCTCGCTAATGTCTATCTTGTTAATGTCGATCTGGTTAATGTCGATCTTGCTAATGTCGATCTCGCTCATGTCGATCTCGGTAATGTCGATCTCGCTAATGTCGATCTCGCTAATGTCGATCTCGCTAATGTCGATCTCGTTAATGTCAATCTTGCTAATGTTGATCCTTCTAATGTCTATCTTGTTAATGTCGATCTCGCTAATGACAATCTTGTTAATGTCGATCTCGCTAACGTCGATGTCGCTAATGTCGATATCGCTAATGTCGATCTTGCTAATGTCGATCTCGCTAATGTCGATCTCGCTAATGTCGATCTCGCTAATGTCAATCTTGTTAATGTCAATCTCGCTAATGTCGATCTCGCTAATGTCGATCTCGTTAATGTCGATCTTGCTCATGTCTACCTTGTTAATGTTGATCTCGCTAATGTCGATCTCGCTAATGTCGATCTTGCTAATGTCGATCTCGCTAATGTCGATCTTGTTAGTGTCGATCTCGCTAATGTCTATCTTGTTAATGTCGATCTCGCTAATGTCTATCTCGCGAATGTCGATCTCGATAATGTCGATCTCGCTTATGTCTATCTCGCTAATGTTGAACTTGCTGATGTCGATCTCGCTAATGTCGATCACGCTAATGTCGATCTCGCTAATGTCGATCTTGTTAGTGTCGATCTCGCTAATGTCTATCTTGTTAATGTCGATCTCGCTAATGTCGATCTCGCTAATGTCTATCTCGCTAATGTCGATCTCGTTAATGTCGATCTCGCTAATGTCGATCTCGCTAATGTCGATCTCGCTAATGTCGATCTCGCTAATGTCGATCTCGCTAATGTCTATCTTGTTAATGTCGATCTCGCTAATTCCGATCTCGCTAATGTCGATCTCCCTAATGTCAATCTCGCTAATGTCGATCTCACTAATGTCGATCTCGTTAATGTCGATCTTGCTAATGTCTACCTTGTTAATGTTGATCTCGCTAATGTCGATCTCGCTAATGTCGATCTTGCTAATGTCGATCTCGCTAATGTCGATCTTGTTAGTGTCGATCTCGCTAATGTCTATCATGTTAATGTCGATCTCGCTAATGTCTATCTCGCGAATGTCGATCTCGATAATGTCGATCTCGCTTATGTCTATCTCGCTAATGTTGAACTTGCTGATGTCGATCTCGCTAATGTCGATCACGCTAATGTCGATCTCGCTAATGTCGATCTTGTTAGTGTCGATCTCGCTAATGTCGATCTCGCTAATGTCTATCTCGCTAATGTCGATCTCGCAAATGTCGATCTCGCTAATGTCGATCACGCTAATATCGATCTCGCTAATGTCGATCTGGTTAATGTCGATCACGCTAATATCGATCTCGCTAATGTCGATCTTGTTAGTGTCAATCTCGCTAATGTCGATCTCGCTAATGTCGATCTCGCAAATGTCGATCTCGCTAATGTCGATCTCGCTAATGTCGATCTCGCTAATGTCGATCTCGCTAATGTCTATCTTGTTAATGTCGATCTCGCTAATGTCGATCTCGCTAATGTCGTTCTCGGTAATGTTGATCTCGCTAATGTCTATCTTGCTAATTTCGATCTCGCTAATGTCGATCTCGCTAATGTCGATCTCGCTAATGTCGATCTCGCTAATGTCTATCTTGCTAATGCCGATCTCGCTAATGTCGATCTCGCTAATGTCGATCTCGCTAATGTCGATCTCGCTAATGTCTATATTGTTAATGTCGATCTTGTTAACGCGATCTCGATAATGTCGATCTCGCTAATGTCGATCTCGCTAATGTCGATCTCGCTAATGTCTATCTTGTTAATGTCGATCTCGCTAAAGTTGAACTTGCTAATGTCGATCTTGTTAATGTCGATCTCGCTAATGTCGATCTCGCTAATGTCGATCTCGCTAATGTCGATCTCGTTAACGTCGATCTTGCTAATGTTGAAGTTGCTGATGTCGATCTTGTTAATGTCGATCACGCTAATGTCGATCTCGCTAATGTCGATCTCGTTAATGTCGATCTCGCTAATGTTGAACTTGCTAATGTCGATCTTGTTAATGTCGATCTCGCTAATGTCGATCTCGCTAATGTCGATCTCGTTAACGTCGATCTTGCTAATGTCGATCTCGCTAATGTCGATCTCGTTAATGTCGATCACGCTAATGTCGATCTCGCTAATGTCGATCTTGTTAATGTCGATCACGCTAATGTCGATCTCGCTCATGTCGATCTCGGTAATGTCGATCTCGCTAATGTCGATCTCGCTAATGTCGATCTCGCTAATGTATATCTTGTTAATGTCGATCTGGTTAATGTCGATCTTGCTAATGTCGATCTCGCTCATGTCGATCTCGGTAATGTCGATCTCGCTAATGTCTATCTTGTTAATGTCGATCTCGCTAATGTCGATCTCGCTAATGTCGTTCTCGCTAATGTTGATCTCGCTCATGTCTATCTTGCTAATTTCGATCTCGCTAATGTCGATCTCGCTGATGTCGATCTCGCTAATGTCGATCTCGCTAATGTCTATCTTGCTAATGCCGATCTCGCTAATGTCGATCTCGCTAATGTCGATCTCGCTAATGTCGATCTCGCTAATGTCGATCTCGCTAATGTCTATATCGTTAATGTCGATCTTGTTAACGCGTTCTCGATAATGTCGATCTCGCTAATGTCGATCTCGCTAATGTCTATCTTGTTAATGTCGATCACGCTAATGTCGATCTCGCTCATGTCGATCTCGGTAATGTCGATCTCGCTAATGTCGATCTCGCTAATGTCGATCTCGCTAATGTCGTTCTCGCTAATGTTGATCTCGCTAATGTCTATCTTGCTAATTTCGATCTCGCTAATGTCGATCTCGCTAATGTCGATCTCGCTAATGTTGATCTCGCTAATGTCTATCTTGCTAATTTCGATCTCGCTAATGTCGATCTCGCTAATGTCGATCTCGCTAATGTCGATCTCGCTAATGTCGATCTCGCAAATATCGATCTTGTTAATGTCGATCTGGTTAATGTTGATTTTGCTAATGTCGATCTCGCTCATGTCGATCTCGGTAATGTCGATCTCGCTAATGTCTTTCTTGTTAATGTCGATCTCGCTAATGTCTATCTTGTTAATGTCGATCTGGTTAATGTCGATCTTGCTAATGTCGATCTCGCTCATGTCGATCTCGGTAATGTCGATCTCGCTAATGTCGATCTCGCTAATGTCTATCTTGTTAATGTCGATCTCGCTAATGTCGATCTCGCTAATGTCGATCTCGCTAATGTCGATCTTGCTAATGTCGATCTCGCTAATGTCGATCTCGCTAACATCGATCTCGCTAATGTCGAACTTGCTAATGTCGATCTCGTTAATGTTGATCTCGCTAATGTCGATCTTGCTAATGTCGATCTTGTCAATGTCGATCTCGCTAATGTCGATCTCGCTAATGTCTATCTTGTTAATGTCGATCTCGCTAACAAAGATCTCGCTAATGTCGATCTCGCTAATGTCGATGTCGCTAATGTCGATCTCGCTAACATCGATCTCGCGAATGTCGATCTTGCTAATGTCGATCTCGCTAATTCCGATCTCGCTAATGTCGATCTCACTAATGTCAATCTCGCTAATGTCGATCTCACTAATGTGGATCTCGCAAATGTCGATCTCGCTAATGTCGATCTCGCTAATGTCGATCTTGCTAATGTCGATCTCGCTAATGTCGATCTCGCTAATGTCGATCTCGCTAATGTCGATCTCACTAATGTCGATCTTGTTAATGTCGATGTCGCTAACGTCGATCTCGCTAATGTCTATCTTGTTAATGTCGATTTTGCTAATGTCGATCTCGCTAATGTCTATCTTGTTAATGTCGATCTCGCTAATGTCGATCTCGCGAATGTCGATCTTGCTAATGTCGATCTCGCTAATGTCGATCTCGCTAACATCGATCTCGCTAATGTCGAACTTGCTAATGTCGATCTCGTTAATGTCGATCTCGCTAATGTCGATCTTGCTAATGTCGATCTTGTCAATGTCGATCTCGCTAATGTCGATCTCGCTAATGTCGATCTCGCTAATGTCGAACTTGTTAATGTCGATCTCGCTAACATCGATCTCGCTAATGTCGATCTTGTTAATGTCGATCTCGCTCATGTCGATCTCGCTAACATCAATCTCGCGAATGTCGATCTTGCTAATGTCGATCTCGCTAATGTCGATCTCGCCAATATCGATCTTGTTAATGTCGATCTTGCTAATGTCGATCTCGCTAACATCGATCTCGCTAATGTCGATCTCGCTAATGTCGATCTCGCAAATATCGATCTTGTTAATGTCGATCTGGTTAATGTTGATTTTGCTAATGTCGATCTCGCTCATATCGATCTCGGTAATGTCGATCTCGCTAATGTCGATCTCGCTAAAGTCTATCTTGTTAATGTCGATCTCGCTAATGTCGATCTCGCTAATGTCGTTCTCGCTAATGTTGATCTCGCTAATGTCTATCTTGCTAATGCCGATCTCGCTAATGTCGATCTCGCTAATGTCGATCTCGCTAATGTCGATCTCGCTAATGTCTATATCGTTAATGTCGATCTCGCTAATGTCGATCTCGCTAATGTCGATCTCGCTAATTCCGATCTCGCTAATGTCGATCTCACTAATGTCAATCTCGCTAATGTCGATCTCACTAATGTCGATCTTGCAAATGTCGATCTCGCTAATGTCGATCTCGCTAATGTCGATCTCGCTAATGTCAATCTCGCTAATGTCGATCTCACTAATGTCGATCTTGTTAATGTCGATGTCGCTAATGTCGATCTCGCTAATGTCTATCTTGTTAATGTCGATTTTGCTAATGTCGATCTCGCTAATGTCTATCTTGTTAATGTCGATCTCGCTAATGTCGATCTCGCTAATGTCGATCTCGCTAATGTCGATCTTGCTAATGTCGATCTCGCTAATGTCGATCTCGCTAATGTCGAACTTGCTAATGTCGATCTCGTTAATGTCGATCTCGCTAATGTCGATCTTGCTAATGTCGATCTCGCTAATGTCGATCTCGCTAATGTCGATCTCGCTAATGTCGATCTTGTCAATGTCGATCTCGCTAATGTCGATCTCGCTAATGTCGATCTCGCTAATGTCGATCTTGCTAATGTCGATCTCGCTAATGTCGATCTCGTTAATGTCAATCTTGTTAATGTCGATCTCGCTAATGTCGATCTCGCTAATATCGATCTTGTCAATGTCGATCTTGCTAATGTCTACCTTGTTAATGTTGATCTCGCTAATGTCGATCTCGCTAATGTCGATCTTGCTAATGTCGATCTCGCTAATGTCGATCTTGTTAGTGTCGATCTCGCTAATGTCTATCTTGTTAATGTCGATCTCGCTAATGTCTATCTCGCGAATGTCGATCTCGATAATGTCGATCTCGCTTATGTCTATCTCGCTAATGTTGAACTTGCTGATGTCGATCTCGCTAATGTCGATCACGCTAATGTCGATCTCGCTAATGTCGATCTTGTTAGTGTCGATCTCGCTAATGTCTATCTTGTTAATGTCGATCTCGCTAATGTCTATCTCGCGAATGATGATCTCGATAATGTCGATCTCGCTTATGTCTATCTCGCTAATGTTGAACTTGCTGATGTCGATCTCGCTAATGTCGATCACGCTAATGTCGATCTCGCTAATGTCGATCTTGTTAGTGTCGATCTCGCTAATGTCTATCTTGTTAATGTCGATCTCGCTAATGTCGATCTCGCTAATGTCTATCTCGTTAATGTCGATCTCGCTAATGTCGATCTCGCTAATGTCGATCTCGCTAATGTCGATCTCGCTAATGTCGATCACGCTAATGTCGATCTCGCTAATGTCGATCTTGTTAGTGTCGATCTCGCTAATGTCTATCTTGTTAATGTCGATCTCGCTAATGTCTATCTCGCGAATGATGATCTCGATAATGTCGATCTCGCTTATGTCTATCTCGCTAATGTTGAACTTGCTGATGTCGATCTCGCTAATGTCGATCACGCTAATGTCGATCTCGCTAATGTCGATCTTGTTAGTGTCGATCTCGCTAATGTCTATCTTGTTAATGTCGATCTCGCTAATGTCGATCTCGCTAATGTCTATCTCGTTAATGTCGATCTCGCTAATGTCGATCTCGCTAATGTCGATCTCGCTAATGTCGATCTCGCTAATGTCTATCTTGTTAATGTCGATCTCGCTAATTCAGATCTCGCTAATGTCGATCTCACTAATGTCAATCTCGCTAATGTCGATCTCACTAATGTCGATCTCGCAAATGTCGATCTCGCTAATGTCGATCTCGCTAATGTCGATCTCGCTAATGTCAATCTCGCTAATGTCGATCTCGCTAATTCCGATCTCGCTAATGTCGATCTCACTAATGTCGATCTCACTAATGTCGATCTCGCTAATGTCGGACTCACTAATGTCGATCTCGCAAATGTTGATCGCGCTAATGTCGATCTCGCTAATGTCGATCTCGCTAATGTCGATCTCGCTAATATCTATCTTGTTAATGTCGATCTCGCTAATTCCGATCTCACTAATGTCAATCTCGCTAATGTCGATCTCACTAATGTCGATCTCGCAAATGTCGATCTCGCTAATGTCGATCTCGCTAATGTCGATCTTGCTAATGTCGATCTCGCTAATGTCGATCTCGCTAACATCGATCTCGCTAATGTCGAACTTGCTAATGTCGATCTCGTTAATGTTGATCTCGCTAATGTCGATCTTGCTAATGTCGATCTTGTCAATGTCGATCTCGCTAATGTCGATCTCGCTAATGTCTATCTTGTTAATGTCGATCTCGCTAACAAAGATCTCGCTAATGTCGATCTCGCTAATGTCGATGTCGCTAATGTCGATCTCGCTAACATCGATCTCGCGAATGTCGATCTTGCTAATGTCGATCTCGCTAATTCCGATCTCGCTAATGTCGATCTCACTAATGTCAATCTCGCTAATGTCGATCTCACTAATGTGGATCTCGCAAATGTCGATCTCGCTAATGTCGATCTCGCTAATGTCGATCTTGCTAATGTCGATCTCGCTAATGTCGATCTCGCTAATGTCGATCTCGCTAATGTCGATCTCACTAATGTCGATCTTGTTAATGTCGATGTCGCTAACGTCGATCTCGCTAATGTCTATCTTGTTAATGTCGATTTTGCTAATGTCGATCTCGCTAATGTCTATCTTGTTAATGTCGATCTCGCTAATGTCGATCTCGCGAATGTCGATCTTGCTAATGTCGATCTCGCTAATGTCGATCTCGCTAACATCGATCTCGCTAATGTCGAACTTGCTAATGTCGATCTCGTTAATGTCGATCTCGCTAATGTCGATCTTGCTAATGTCGATCTTGTCAATGTCGATCTCGCTAATGTCGATCTCGCTAATGTCGATCTCGCTAATGTCGAACTTGTTAATGTCGATCTCGCTAACATCGATCTCGCTAATGTCGATCTTGTTAATGTCGATCTCGCTCATGTCGATCTCGCTAACATCAATCTCGCGAATGTCGATCTTGCTAATGTCGATCTCGCTAATGTCGATCTCGCCAATATCGATCTTGTTAATGTCGATCTTGCTAATGTCGATCTCGCTAACATCGATCTCGCTAATGTCGATCTCGCTAATGTCGATCTCGCAAATATCGATCTTGTTAATGTCGATCTGGTTAATGTTGATTTTGCTAATGTCGATCTCGCTCATATCGATCTCGGTAATGTCGATCTCGCTAATGTCGATCTCGCTAAAGTCTATCTTGTTAATGTCGATCTCGCTAATGTCGATCTCGCTAATGTCGTTCTCGCTAATGTTGATCTCGCTAATGTCTATCTTGCTAATGCCGATCTCGCTAATGTCGATCTCGCTAATGTCGATCTCGCTAATGTCGATCTCGCTAATGTCTATATCGTTAATGTCGATCTCGCTAATGTCGATCTCGCTAATGTCGATCTCGCTAATTCCGATCTCGCTAATGTCGATCTCACTAATGTCAATCTCGCTAATGTCGATCTCACTAATGTCGATCTTGCAAATGTCGATCTCGCTAATGTCGATCTCGCTAATGTCGATCTCGCTAATGTCAATCTCGCTAATGTCGATCTCACTAATGTCGATCTTGTTAATGTCGATGTCGCTAATGTCGATCTCGCTAATGTCTATCTTGTTAATGTCGATTTTGCTAATGTCGATCTCGCTAATGTCTATCTTGTTAATGTCGATCTCGCTAATGTCGATCTCGCTAATGTCGATCTCGCTAATGTCGATCTTGCTAATGTCGATCTCGCTAATGTCGATCTCGCTAATGTCGAACTTGCTAATGTCGATCTCGTTAATGTCGATCTCGCTAATGTCGATCTTGCTAATGTCGATCTCGCTAATGTCGATCTCGCTAATGTCGATCTCGCTAATGTCGATCTTGTCAATGTCGATCTCGCTAATGTCGATCTCGCTAATGTCGATCTCGCTAATGTCGATCTTGCTAATGTCGATCTCGCTAATGTCGATCTCGTTAATGTCAATCTTGTTAATGTCGATCTCGCTAATGTCGATCTCGCTAATATCGATCTTGTCAATGTCGATCTTGCTAATGTCTACCTTGTTAATGTTGATCTCGCTAATGTCGATCTCGCTAATGTCGATCTTGCTAATGTCGATCTCGCTAATGTCGATCTTGTTAGTGTCGATCTCGCTAATGTCTATCTTGTTAATGTCGATCTCGCTAATGTCTATCTCGCGAATGTCGATCTCGATAATGTCGATCTCGCTTATGTCTATCTCGCTAATGTTGAACTTGCTGATGTCGATCTCGCTAATGTCGATCACGCTAATGTCGATCTCGCTAATGTCGATCTTGTTAGTGTCGATCTCGCTAATGTCTATCTTGTTAATGTCGATCTCGCTAATGTCTATCTCGCGAATGATGATCTCGATAATGTCGATCTCGCTTATGTCTATCTCGCTAATGTTGAACTTGCTGATGTCGATCTCGCTAATGTCGATCACGCTAATGTCGATCTCGCTAATGTCGATCTTGTTAGTGTCGATCTCGCTAATGTCTATCTTGTTAATGTCGATCTCGCTAATGTCGATCTCGCTAATGTCTATCTCGTTAATGTCGATCTCGCTAATGTCGATCTCGCTAATGTCGATCTCGCTAATGTCGATCTCGCTAATGTCGATCACGCTAATGTCGATCTCGCTAATGTCGATCTTGTTAGTGTCGATCTCGCTAATGTCTATCTTGTTAATGTCGATCTCGCTAATGTCTATCTCGCGAATGATGATCTCGATAATGTCGATCTCGCTTATGTCTATCTCGCTAATGTTGAACTTGCTGATGTCGATCTCGCTAATGTCGATCACGCTAATGTCGATCTCGCTAATGTCGATCTTGTTAGTGTCGATCTCGCTAATGTCTATCTTGTTAATGTCGATCTCGCTAATGTCGATCTCGCTAATGTCTATCTCGTTAATGTCGATCTCGCTAATGTCGATCTCGCTAATGTCGATCTCGCTAATGTCGATCTCGCTAATGTCTATCTTGTTAATGTCGATCTCGCTAATTCAGATCTCGCTAATGTCGATCTCACTAATGTCAATCTCGCTAATGTCGATCTCACTAATGTCGATCTCGCAAATGTCGATCTCGCTAATGTCGATCTCGCTAATGTCGATCTCGCTAATGTCAATCTCGCTAATGTCGATCTCGCTAATTCCGATCTCGCTAATGTCGATCTCACTAATGTCGATCTCACTAATGTCGATCTCGCTAATGTCGGACTCACTAATGTCGATCTCGCAAATGTTGATCGCGCTAATGTCGATCTCGCTAATGTCGATCTCGCTAATGTCGATCTCGCTAATATCTATCTTGTTAATGTCGATCTCGCTAATTCCGATCTCACTAATGTCAATCTCGCTAATGTCGATCTCACTAATGTCGATCTCGCAAATGTCGATCTCGCTAATGTCGATCTCGCTAATGTCGATCTCGCTAATGTCGATCTCGCTAATGTCGATCTCGCTAATGTCAATCTCGCTAATGTCGATCTCACTAATGTCGATCTTGTTAATGTCGATGTCGCTAATGTCGATCTCGCTAATGTCTATCTTGTTAATGTCGATCTCGCTAATGTCGATCTCGCTAATGTCGATCTCGCTAATGTCGATCTCGCTAATGTCGATCTCGTTAATGTCGATCTCGCTAATGTCGATCTCGCTAATGTCGATCTCGCTAATGTCTATCTTGCTAATGCCGATCTCGCTAATGTCGATCTCGCTAATGTCGATCTCGCTAATGTCGATCTCGCTAATGTCTATATTGTTAATGTCGATCTTGTTAACGCGATCTCGATAATGTCGATCTCGCTAATGTCGATCTCGCTAATGTCGATCTCGCTAATGTCTATCTTGTTAATGTCGATCTCGCTAAAGTTGAACTTGCTAATGTCGATCTTGTTAATGTCGATCTCGCTAATGTCGATCTCGCTAATGTCGATCTCGCTAATGTCGATCTCGTTAACGTCGATCTTGCTAATGTTGAAGTTGCTGATGTCGATCTTGTTAATGTCGATCACGCTAATGTCGATCTCGCTAATGTCGATCTCGTTAATGTCGATGTCGCTAATGTTGAACTTGCTAATGTCGATCTTGTTAATGTCGATCTCGCTAATGTCGATCTCGCTAATGTCGATCTCGTTAACGTCGATCTTGCTAATGTCGATCTCGCTAATGTCGATCTCGTTAATGTCGATCACGCTAATGTCGATCTCGCTAATGTCGATCTTGTTAATGTCGATCACGCTAATGTCGATCTCGCTCATGTCGATCTCGGTAATGTCGATCTCGCTAATGTCGATCTCGCTAATGTCGATCTCGCTAATGTATATCTTGTTAATGTCGATCTGGTTAATGTCGATCTTGCTAATGTCGATCTCGCTCATGTCGATCTCGGTAATGTCGATCTCGCTAATGTCTATCTTGTTAATGTCGATCTCGCTAATGTCGATCTCGCTAATGTCGTTCTCGCTAATGTTGATCTCGCTCATGTCTATCTTGCTAATTTCGATCTCGCTAATGTCGATCTCGCTGATGTCGATCTCACTAATGTCGATCTTGCTAATGTCGATCTCGCTAATGTCGATCTCGCCAATATCGATCTTGTTAATGTCGATCTTGCTAATGTCGATCTCGCTAACATCGATCTCGCTAATGTCGATCTCGCTAATGTCGATCTCGCAAATATCGATCTTGTTAATGTCGATCTGGTTAATGTTGATTTTGCTAATGTCGATCTCGCTCATATCGATCTCGGTAATGTCGATCTCGCTAATGTCGATCTCGCTAAAGTCTATCTTGTTAATGTCGATCTCGCTAATGTCGATCTCGCTAATGTCGTTCTCGCTAATGTTGATCTCGCTAATGTCTATCTTGCTAATGCCGATCTCGCTAATGTCGATCTCGCTAATGTCGATCTCGCTAATGTCGATCTCGCTAATGTCTATATCGTTAATGTCGATCTCGCTAATGTCGATCTCGCTAATGTCGATCTCGCTAATTCCGATCTCGCTAATGTCGATCTCACTAATGTCAATCTCGCTAATGTCGATCTCACTAATGTCGATCTTGCAAATGTCGATCTCGCTAATGTCGATCTCGCTAATGTCGATCTCGCTAATGTCAATCTCGCTAATGTCGATCTCACTAATGTCGATCTTGTTAATGTCGATGTCGCTAATGTCGATCTCGCTAATGTCTATCTTGTTAATGTCGATTTTGCTAATGTCGATCTCGCTAATGTCTATCTTGTTAATGTCGATCTCGCTAATGTCGATCTCGCTAATGTCGATCTCGCTAATGTCGATCTTGCTAATGTCGATCTCGCTAATGTCGATCTCGCTAATGTCGAACTTGCTAATGTCGATCTCGTTAATGTCGATCTCGCTAATGTCGATCTTGCTAATGTCGATCTCGCTAATGTCGATCTCGCTAATGTCGATCTCGCTAATGTCGATCTTGTCAATGTCGATCTCGCTAATGTCGATCTCGCTAATGTCGATCTCGCTAATGTCGATCTTGCTAATGTCGATCTCGCTAATGTCGATCTCGTTAATGTCAATCTTGTTAATGTCGATCTCGCTAATGTCGATCTCGCTAATATCGATCTTGTCAATGTCGATCTTGCTAATGTCTACCTTGTTAATGTTGATCTCGCTAATGTCGATCTCGCTAATGTCGATCTTGCTAATGTCGATCTCGCTAATGTCGATCTTGTTAGTGTCGATCTCGCTAATGTCTATCTTGTTAATGTCGATCTCGCTAATGTCTATCTCGCGAATGTCGATCTCGATAATGTCGATCTCGCTTATGTCTATCTCGCTAATGTTGAACTTGCTGATGTCGATCTCGCTAATGTCGATCACGCTAATGTCGATCTCGCTAATGTCGATCTTGTTAGTGTCGATCTCGCTAATGTCTATCTTGTTAATGTCGATCTCGCTAATGTCTATCTCGCGAATGATGATCTCGATAATGTCGATCTCGCTTATGTCTATCTCGCTAATGTTGAACTTGCTGATGTCGATCTCGCTAATGTCGATCACGCTAATGTCGATCTCGCTAATGTCGATCTTGTTAGTGTCGATCTCGCTAATGTCTATCTTGTTAATGTCGATCTCGCTAATGTCGATCTCGCTAATGTCTATCTCGTTAATGTCGATCTCGCTAATGTCGATCTCGCTAATGTCGATCTCGCTAATGTCGATCTCGCTAATGTCGATCACGCTAATGTCGATCTCGCTAATGTCGATCTTGTTAGTGTCGATCTCGCTAATGTCTATCTTGTTAATGTCGATCTCGCTAATGTCTATCTCGCGAATGATGATCTCGATAATGTCGATCTCGCTTATGTCTATCTCGCTAATGTTGAACTTGCTGATGTCGATCTCGCTAATGTCGATCACGCTAATGTCGATCTCGCTAATGTCGATCTTGTTAGTGTCGATCTCGCTAATGTCTATCTTGTTAATGTCGATCTCGCTAATGTCGATCTCGCTAATGTCTATCTCGTTAATGTCGATCTCGCTAATGTCGATCTCGCTAATGTCGATCTCGCTAATGTCGATCTCGCTAATGTCTATCTTGTTAATGTCGATCTCGCTAATTCAGATCTCGCTAATGTCGATCTCACTAATGTCAATCTCGCTAATGTCGATCTCACTAATGTCGATCTCGCAAATGTCGATCTCGCTAATGTCGATCTCGCTAATGTCGATCTCGCTAATGTCAATCTCGCTAATGTCGATCTCGCTAATTCCGATCTCGCTAATGTCGATCTCACTAATGTCGATCTCACTAATGTCGATCTCGCTAATGTCGGACTCACTAATGTCGATCTCGCAAATGTTGATCGCGCTAATGTCGATCTCGCTAATGTCGATCTCGCTAATGTCGATCTCGCTAATATCTATCTTGTTAATGTCGATCTCGCTAATTCCGATCTCACTAATGTCAATCTCGCTAATGTCGATCTCACTAATGTCGATCTCGCAAATGTCGATCTCGCTAATGTCGATCTCGCTAATGTCGATCTCGCTAATGTCGATCTCGCTAATGTCGATCTCGCTAATGTCAATCTCGCTAATGTCGATCTCACTAATGTCGATCTTGTTAATGTCGATGTCGCTAATGTCGATCTCGCTAATGTCTATCTTGTTAATGTCGATCTCGCTAATGTCGATCTCGCTAATGTCGATCTCGCTAATGTCGATCTCGCTAATGTCGATCTCGTTAATGTCGATCTCGCTAATGTCGATCTCGCTAATGTCGATCTCGCTAATGTCTATCTTGCTAATGCCGATCTCGCTAATGTCGATCTCGCTAATGTCGATCTCGCTAATGTCGATCTCGCTAATGTCTATATTGTTAATGTCGATCTTGTTAACGCGATCTCGATAATGTCGATCTCGCTAATGTCGATCTCGCTAATGTCGATCTCGCTAATGTCTATCTTGTTAATGTCGATCTCGCTAAAGTTGAACTTGCTAATGTCGATCTTGTTAATGTCGATCTCGCTAATGTCGATCTCGCTAATGTCGATCTCGCTAATGTCGATCTCGTTAACGTCGATCTTGCTAATGTTGAAGTTGCTGATGTCGATCTTGTTAATGTCGATCACGCTAATGTCGATCTCGCTAATGTCGATCTCGTTAATGTCGATGTCGCTAATGTTGAACTTGCTAATGTCGATCTTGTTAATGTCGATCTCGCTAATGTCGATCTCGCTAATGTCGATCTCGTTAACGTCGATCTTGCTAATGTCGATCTCGCTAATGTCGATCTCGTTAATGTCGATCACGCTAATGTCGATCTCGCTAATGTCGATCTTGTTAATGTCGATCACGCTAATGTCGATCTCGCTCATGTCGATCTCGGTAATGTCGATCTCGCTAATGTCGATCTCGCTAATGTCGATCTCGCTAATGTATATCTTGTTAATGTCGATCTGGTTAATGTCGATCTTGCTAATGTCGATCTCGCTCATGTCGATCTCGGTAATGTCGATCTCGCTAATGTCTATCTTGTTAATGTCGATCTCGCTAATGTCGATCTCGCTAATGTCGTTCTCGCTAATGTTGATCTCGCTCATGTCTATCTTGCTAATTTCGATCTCGCTAATGTCGATCTCGCTGATGTCGATCTCGCTAATGTCGATCTCGCTAATGTCTATCTTGCTAATGCCGATCTCGCTAATGTCGATCTCGCTAATGTCTATATCGTTAATGTCGATCTTGTTAACGCGTTCTCGATAATGTCGATCTCGCTAATGTCGATCTCGCTAATGTCTATCTTGTTAATGTCGATCACGCTAATGTCGATCTCGCTCCTGTCGATCTCGCTCCTGTCGATCTCGGTAATGTCGATCTCGCTAATGTCGATCTCGCTAATGTCGATCTCGCTAATGTCGTTCTCGCTAATGTTGATCTCGCTAATGTCTATCTTGCTAATTTCGATCTCGCTAATGTCGATCTCGCTAATGTCGATCTCGCTAATGTTGATCTCGCTAATGTCTATCTTGCTAATTTCGATCTCGCTAATGTCGATCTCGCTAATGTCGATCTCGCTAATGTCGATCTCGCTAATGTCGATCTCGCAAATATCGATCTTGTTAATGTCGATCTGGTTAATGTTGATTTTGCTAATGTCGATCTCGCTCATGTCGATCTCGGTAATGTCGATCTCGCTAATGTCTTTCTTGTTAATGTCGATCTCGCTAATGTCTATCTTGTTAATGTCGATCTGGTTAATGTCGATCTTGCTAATGTCGATCTCGCTCATGTCGATCTCGGTAATGTCGATCTCGCTAATGTCGATCTCGCTAATGTCTATCTTGTTAATGTCGATCTCGCTAATGTCGATCTCGCTAATGTCGATCTCGCTAATGTCGATCTTGCTAATGTCGATCTCGCTAATGTCGATCTCGCTAACATCGATCTCGCTAATGTCGAACTTGCTAATGTCGATCTCGTTAATGTTGATCTCGCTAATGTCGATCTTGCTAATGTCGATCTTGTCAATGTCGATCTCGCTAATGTCGATCTCGCTAATGTCTATCTTGTTAATGTCGATCTCGCTAACAAAGATCTCGCTAATGTCGATCTCGCTAATGTCGATGTCGCTAATGTCGATCTCGCTAACATCGATCTCGCGAATGTCGATCTTGCTAATGTCGATCTCGCTAATTCCGATCTCGCTAATGTCCATCTCACTAATGTCAATCTCGCTAATGTCGATCTCACTAATGTGGATCTCGCAAATGTCGATCTCGCTAATGTCGATCTCGCTAATGTCGATCTTGCTAATGTCGATCTCGCTAATGTCGATCTCGCTAATGTCGATCTCGCTAATGTCGATCTCACTAATGTCGATCTTGTTAATGTCGATGTCGCTAACGTCGATCTCGCTAATGTCTATCTTGTTAATGTCGATTTTGCTAATGTCGATCTCGCTAATGTCTATCTTGTTAATGTCGATCTCGCTAATGTCGATCTCGCGAATGTCGATCTTGCTAATGTCGATCTCGCTAATGTCGATCTCGCTAACATCGATCTCGCTAATGTCGAACTTGCTAATGTCGATCTCGTTAATGTCGATCTCGCTAATGTCGATCTTGCTAATGTCGATCTTGTCAATGTCGATCTCGCTAATGTCGATCTCGCTAATGTCGATCTCGCTAATGTCGAACTTGTTAATGTCGATCTCGCTAACATCGATCTCGCTAATGTCGATCTTGTTAATGTCGATCTCGCTCATGTCGATCTCGCTAACATCGATCTCGCGAATGTCGATCTTGCTAATGTCGATCTCGCTAATGTCGATCTCGCCAATATCGATCTTGTTAATGTCGATCTTGCTAATGTCGATCTCGCTAACATCGATCTCGCTAATGTCGATCTCGCTAATGTCGATCTCGCAAATATCGATCTTGTTAATGTCGATCTGGTTAATGTTGATTTTGCTAATGTCGATCTCGCTCATGTCGATCTCGGTAATGTCGATCTCGCTAATGTCGATCTCGCTAATGTCTATCTTGTTAATGTCGATCTCGCTAATGTCGATCTCGCTAATGTCGTTCTCGCTAATGTTGATCTCGCTAATGTCTATCTTGCTAATTTCGATCTCGCTAATGTCGATCTCGCTGATGTCGATCTCGCTAATGTCGATCTCGCTAATGTCTATCTTGTTAATGTCGATCTCGCTAATGTCGATCTCGCTAATATCGATCTTGTTAATGTCGATCTGGTTAATGTTGATTTTGCTAATGTCGATCTCGCTCATGTCGATCTCGGTAATGTCGATCTCGCTAATGTCGATCTCGCTAATGTCAATCTTGTTAATGTCGATCTCGCTAATGTCGATCTCGCTAATATCGATCTTGTCAATGTCGATCTTGCTAATGTCTACCTTGTTAATGTTGATCTCGCTAATGTCGATCTCGCTAATGTCGATCTTGCTAATGTCGATCTCGCTAATGTCGATCTTGTTAGTGTCGATCTCGCTAATGTCTATCTTGTTAATGTCGATCTCGCTAATGTCTATCTCGCGAATGTCGATCTCGATAATGTCGATCTCGCTTATGTCTATCTCGCTAATGTTGAACTTGCTGATGTCGATCTCGCTAATGTCGATCACGCTAATGTCGATCTCGCTAATGTCGATCTTGTTAGTGTCGATCTCGCTAATGTCTATCTTGTTAATGTCGATCTCGCTAATGTCTATCTCGCGAATGATGATCTCGATAATGTCGATCTCGCTTATGTCTATCTCGCTAATGTTGAACTTGCTGATGTCGATCTCGCTAATGTCGATCACGCTAATGTCGATCTCGCTAATGTCGATCTTGTTAGTGTCGATCTCGCTAATGTCTATCTTGTTAATGTCGATCTCGCTAATGTCGATCTCGCTAATGTCTATCTCGTTAATGTCGATCTCGCTAATGTCGATCTCGCTAATGTCGATCTCGCTAATGTCGATCTCACTAATGTCGATCTCGTTAATGTCGATCTTGCTAATGTCTACCTTGTTAATGTTGATCTCGCTAATGTCGATCTCGCTAATGTCGATCTTGCTAATGTCGATCTCGCTAATGTCGATCTTGTTAGTGTCGATCTCGCTAATGTCTATCTTGTTAATGTCGATCTCGCTAATGTCTATCTCGCGAATGATGATCTCGATAATGTCGATCTCGCTTATGTCTATCTCGCTAATGTTGAACTTGCTGATGTCGATCTCGCTAATGTCGATCACGCTAATGTCGATCTCGCTAATGTCGATCTTGTTAGTGTCGATCTCGCTAATGTCTATCTTGTTAATGTCGATCTCGCTAATGTCGATCTCGCTAATGTCTATCTCGTTAATGTCGATCTCGCTAATGTCGATCTCGCTAATGTCGATCTCGCTAATGTCGATCTCGCTAATGTCTATCTTGTTAATGTCGATCTCGCTAATTCAGATCTCGCTAATGTCGATCTCACTAATGTCAATCTCGCTAATGTCGATCTCACTAATGTCGATCTCGCAAATGTCGATCTCGCTAATGTCGATCTCGCTAATGTCGATCTCGCTAATGTCAATCTCGCTAATGTCGATCTCGCTAATTCCGATCTCGCTAATGTCGATCTCACTAATGTCGATCTCACTAATGTCGATCTCGCTAATGTCGGACTCACTAATGTCGATCTCGCAAATGTTGATCGCGCTAATGTCGATCTCGCTAATGTCGATCTCGCTAATGTCGATCTCGCTAATATCTATCTTGTTAATGTCGATCTCGCTAATTCCGATCTCACTAATGTCAATCTCGCTAATGTCGATCTCACTAATGTCGATCTCGCAAATGTCGATCTCGCTAATGTCGATCTCGCTAATGTCGATCTCGCTAATGTCGATCTCGCTAATGTCAATCTCGCTAATGTCGATCTCACTAATGTCGATCTTGTTAATGTCGATGTCGCTAATGTCGATCTCGCTAATGTCTATCTTGTTAATGTCGATCTCGCTAATGTCGATCTCGCTAATGTCGATCTCGCTAATGTCGATCTCGCTAATGTCGATCTCGTTAATGTCGATCTCGCTAATGTCGATCTCGCTAATGTCGATCTCGCTAATGTCTATCTTGCTAATGCCGATCTCGCTAATGTCGATCTCGCTAATGTCGATCTCGCTAATGTCGATCTCGCTAATGTCTATATTGTTAATGTCGATCTTGTTAACGCGATCTCGATAATGTCGATCTCGCTAATGTCGATCTCGCTAATGTCGATCTCGCTAATGTCTATCTTGTTAATGTCGATCTCGCTAAAGTTGAACTTGCTAATGTCGATCTTGTTAATGTCGATCTCGCTAATGTCGATCTCGCTAATGTCGATCTCGCTAATGTCGATCTCGTTAACGTCGATCTTGCTAATGTTGAAGTTGCTGATGTCGATCTTGTTAATGTCGATCACGCTAATGTCGATCTCGCTAATGTCGATCTCGTTAATGTCGATCTCGCTAATGTTGAACTTGCTAATGTCGATCTTGTTAATGTCGATCTCGCTAATGTCGATCTCGCTAATGTCGATCTCGTTAACGTCGATCTTGCTAATGTCGATCTCGCTAATGTCGATCTCGTTAATGTCGATCACGCTAATGTCGATCTCGCTAATGTCGATCTTGTTAATGTCGATCACGCTAATGTCGATCTCGCTCATGTCGATCTCGGTAATGTCGATCTCGCTAATGTCGATCTCGCTAATGTCGATCTCGCTAATGTATATCTTGTTAATGTCGATCTGGTTAATGTCGATCTTGCTAATGTCGATCTCGCTCATGTCGATCTCGGTAATGTCGATCTCGCTAATGTCTATCTTGTTAATGTCGATCTCGCTAATGTCGATCTCGCTAATGTCGTTCTCGCTAATGTTGATCTCGCTCATGTCTATCTTGCTAATTTCGATCTCGCTAATGTCGATCTCGCTGATGTCGATCTCGCTAATGTCGATCTCGCTAATGTCTATCTTGCTAATGCCGATCTCGCTAATGTCGATCTCGCTAATGTCTATATCGTTAATGTCGATCTTGTTAACGCGTTCTCGATAATGTCGATCTCGCTAATGTCGATCTCGCTAATGTCTAGCTTGTTAATGTCGATCACGCTAATGTCGATCTCGCTCATGTCGATCTCGGTAATGTCGATCTCGCTAATGTCGATCTCGCTAATGTCGATCTCGCTAATGTCGTTCTCGCTAATGTTGATCTCGCTAATGTCTATCTTGCTAATTTCGATCTCGCTAATGTCGATCTCGCTAATGTCGATCTCGCTAATGTTGATCTCGCTAATGTCTATCTTGCTAATTTCGATCTCGCTAATGTCGATCTCGCTAATGTCGATCTCGCTAATGTCGATCTCGCTAATGTCGATCTCGCAAATATCGATCTTGTTAATGTCGATCTGGTTAATGTTGATTTTGCTAATGTCGATCTCGCTCATGTCGATCTCGGTAATGTCGATCTCGCTAATGTCTTTCTTGTTAATGTCGATCTCGCTAATGTCTATCTTGTTAATGTCGATCTGGTTAATGTCGATCTTGCTAATGTCGATCTCGCTCATGTCGATCTCGGTAATGTCGATCTCGCTAATGTCGATCTCGCTAATGTCTATCTTGTTAATGTCGATCTCGCTAATGTCGATCTCGCTAATGTCGATCTCGCTAATGTCGATCTTGCTAATGTCGATCTCGCTAATGTCGATCTCGCTAACATCGATCTCGCTAATGTCGAACTTGCTAATGTCGATCTCGTTAATGTTGATCTCGCTAATGTCGATCTTGCTAATGTCGATCTTGTCAATGTCGATCTCGCTAATGTCGATCTCGCTAATGTCTATCTTGTTAATGTCGATCTCGCTAACAAAGATCTCGCTAATGTCGATCTCGCTAATGTCGATGTCGCTAATGTCGATCTCGCTAACATCGATCTCGCGAATGTCGATCTTGCTAATGTCGATCTCGCTAATTCCGATCTCGCTAATGTCGATCTCACTAATGTCAATCTCGCTAATGTCGATCTCACTAATGTGGATCTCGCAAATGTCGATCTCGCTAATGTCGATCTCGCTAATGTCGATCTTGCTAATGTCGATCTCGCTAATGTCGATCTCGCTAATGTCGATCTCGCTAATGTCGATCTCACTAATGTCGATCTTGTTAATGTCGATGTCGCTAACGTCGATCTCGCTAATGTCTATCTTGTTAATGTCGATTTTGCTAATGTCGATCTCGCTAATGTCTATCTTGTTAATGTCGATCTCGCTAATGTCGATCTCGCGAATGTCGATCTTGCTAATGTCGATCTCGCTAATGTCGATCTCGCTAACATCGATCTCGCTAATGTCGAACTTGCTAATGTCGATCTCGTTAATGTCGATCTCGCTAATGTCGATCTTGCTAATGTCGATCTTGTCAATGTCGATCTCGCTAATGTCGATCTCGCTAATGTCGATCTCGCTAATGTCGAACTTGTTAATGTCGATCTCGCTAACATCGATCTCGCTAATGTCGATCTTGTTAATGTCGATCTCGCTCATGTCGATCTCGCTAACATCGATCTCGCGAATGTCGATCTTGCTAATGTCGATCTCGCTAATGTCGATCTCGCCAATATCGATCTTGTTAATGTCGATCTTGCTAATGTCGATCTCGCTAACATCGATCTCGCTAATGTCGATCTCGCTAATGTCGATCTCGCAAATATCGATCTTGTTAATGTCGATCTGGTTAATGTTGATTTTGCTAATGTCGATCTCGCTCATGTCGATCTCGGTAATGTCGATCTCGCTAATGTCGATCTCGCTAATGTCTATCTTGTTAATGTCGATCTCGCTAATGTCGATCTCGCTAATGTCGTTCTCGCTAATGTTGATCTCGCTAATGTCTATCTTGCTAATTTCGATCTCGCTAATGTCGATCTCGCTAATGTCGATCTCGCTAATGTCTATCTTGCTAATGCCGATCTCGCTAATGTCGATCTCGCTAATGTCGATCTCGCTAATGTCGATCTCGCTAATGTCTATATCGTTAATGTCGATCTCGCTAATGTCGATCTCGCTAATGTCGATCTCGCTAATTCCGATCTCGCTAATGTCGATCTCACTAATGTCAATCTCGCTAATGTCGATCTCACTAATGTCGATCTTGCAAATGTCGATCTCGCTAATGTCGATCTCGCTAATGTCGATCTCGCTAATGTCAATCTCGCTAATGTCGATCTCACTAATGTCGATCTTGTTAATGTCGATGTCGCTAATGTCGATCTCGCTAATGTCTATCTTGTTAATGTCGATTTTGCTAATGTCGATCTCGCTAATGTCTATCTTGTTAATGTCGATCTCGCTAATGTCGATCTCGCTAATGTCGATCTCGCTAATGTCGATCTTGCTAATGTCGATCTCGCTAATGTCGATCTCGCTAATGTCGAACTTGCTAATGTCGATCTCGTTAATGTCGATCTCGCTAATGTCGATCTTGCTAATGTCGATCTCGCTAATGTCGATCTCGCTAATGTCGATCTCGCTAATGTCGATCTTGTCAATGTCGATCTCGCTAATGTCGATCTCGCTAATGTCGATCTCGCTAATGTCGATCTTGCTAATGTCGATCTCGCTAATGTCGATCTCGCTAATGTCGATCTCGTTAATGTCAATCTTGTTAATGTCGATCTCGCTAATGTCGATCTCGCTAATGTCGATCTTGTCAATGTCGATCTTGCTAATGTCTACCTTGTTAATGTTGATCTCGCTAATGTCGATCTCGCTAATGTCGATCTTGCTAATGTCGATCTCGCTAATGTCGATCTTGTTAGTGTCGATCTCGCTAATGTCTATCTTGTTAATGTCGATCTCGCTAATGTCTATCTCGCGAATGTCGATCTCGATAATGTCGATCTCGCTTATGTCTATCTCGCTAATGTTGAACTTGCTGATGTCGATCTCGCTAATGTCGATCACGCTAATGTCGATCTCGCTAATGTCGATCTTGTTAGTGTCGATCTCGCTAATGTCTATCTTGTTAATGTCGATCTCGCTAATGTCTATCTCGCGAATGATGATCTCGATAATGTCGATCTCGCTTATGTCTATCTCGCTAATGTTGAACTTGCTGATGTCGATCTCGCTAATGTCGATCACGCTAATGTCGATCTCGCTAATGTCGATCTTGTTAGTGTCGATCTCGCTAATGTCTATCTTGTTAATGTCGATCTCGCTAATGTCGATCTCGCTAATGTCTATCTCGTTAATGTCGATCTCGCTAATGTCGATCTCGCTAATGTCGATCTCGCTAATGTCGATCTCGCTAATGTCGATCTCGCTAATGTCGATCTCGCTAATGTCTATCTTGTTAATGTCGATCTCGCTAATTCAGATCTCGCTAATGTCGATCTCACTAATGTCAATCTCGCTAATGTCGATCTCACTAATGTCGATCTCGCAAATGTCGATCTCGCTAATGTCGATCTCGCTAATGTCGATCTCGCTAATGTCAATCTCGCTAATGTCGATCTCGCTAATTCCGATCTCGCTAATGTCGATCTCACTAATGTCGATCTCGCTAATGTCGGTCTCACTAATGTCGATCTCGCAAATGTTGATCTCGCTAATGTCGATCTCGCTAATGTCGATCTCGCTAATGTCGATCTCGCTAATATCTATCTTGTTAATGTCGATCTCGCTAATTCCGATCTCACTAATGTCAATCTCGCTAATGTCGATCTCACTAATGTCGATCTCGCAAATGTCGATCTCGCTAATGTCGATCTCGCTAATGTCGATCTCGCTAATGTCGATCTCGCTAATGTCGATCTCGCTAATGTCAATCTCGCTAATGTCGATCTCGCTAATGTCGATCTTGTTAATGTCGATGTCGCTAATGTCGATCTCGCTAATGTCTATCTTGTTAATGTCGATTTTGCTAATGTCGATCTCGCTAATGTCTATCTTGTTAATGTCGATCTCGCTAATGTCGATCTCGCTAATGTCGATCTCGCTAATATCGATCTTGCTAATATCGATCTTGCTAATGTCTATCTCGCTAATGTCGATCTCGCTAACATCGATCTCGCTAATGTCGAACTTGCTAATGTCGATCTCGTTAATGTCGATCTCGCTAATGTCGATCTTGCTAATGTCGATCTTGTCAAGGTCGATCTCGCTAATGTCGATCTCGCTAATGTCGATCTTGTCAATGTCGATCTCGCTAATGTCGATCTCGCTAATGTCTATCTTGTTAATGTCGATCTCGCTAACATCGATCTCGCTAATGTCGATCTCGCTAATGTCGATCTCGCTAACATCGATCTCGCGAATGTCGATCTTGCTAATGTCGATCTCGCTAATGTCGATCTCGCCAATATCGATCTTGTTAATGTCGATTTTGCTAATGTCGATCTCGCTAACATCGATCTCGCTAATGTCGATCTCGCAAATATCGATCTTGTTAATGTCGATCTGGTTAATGTTGATTTTGCTAATGTCGATCTCGCTCATGTCGATCTCGGTAATGTCGATCTCGCTAATGTCGATCTCGCTAATGTCGATCTCGCTAATGTCGATCTCGCTAATGTCTATCTTGTTAATGTCGATCTGGTTAATGTCGATCTTGCTAATGTCGATCTCGCTCATGTCGATCTCGGTAATGTCGATCTCGCTAATGTCGATCTCGCTAATGTCTATCTTGTTAATGTCGATCTCGCTAATGTCGATCTCGTTAATGTCGATCTTGCTAATGTTGATCCTTCTAATGTCTATCTTGTTAATGTCGATCTCGCTAATGACAATCTTGTTAATGTCGATCTCGCTAACGTCGATCTCGCTAATGTCGATCTCGCTAATGTCGATCTTGCTAATGTCGATCTCGCTAATGTCGATCTCGCTAATGTCGATATCGCTAATGTCAATCTTGTTAATGTCAATCTCGCTAATGTCGATCTCGCTAATGTCGATCTCGTTAATGTCGATCTTGCTAATGTCTACCTTGTTAATGTTGATCTCGCTAATGTCGATCTCGCTAATGTCGATCTTGCTAATGTCGATCTCGCTAATGTCGATCTTGTTAGTGTCGATCTCGCTAATGTCTATCTTGTTAATGTCGATCTCGCTAATGTCTATCTCGCGAATGTCGATCTCGATAATGTCGATCTCGCTTATGTCTATCTCGCTAATGTTGAACTTGCTGATGTCGATCTCGCTAATGTCGATCACGCTAATGTCGATCTCGCTAATGTCGATCTTGTTAGTGTCGTTCTCGCTAATGTCTATCTTGTTAATGTCGATCTCGCTAATGTCGATCTCGCTAATGTCTATCTCGCTAATGTCGATCTCGTTAATGTCGATCTCGCTAATGTCGATCTCGCTAATGTCGATCTCGCTAATGTCGATCTCGCTAATGTCTATCTTGTTAATGTCGATCTCGCTAATTCCGATCTCGCTAATGTCGATCTCGCTAATGTCGATCTCACTAATGTCGATCTCGTTAATGTCGATCTTGCTAATGTCTACCTTGTTAATGTTGATCTCGCTAATGTCGATCTCGCTAATGTCGATCTTGCTAATGTCGATCTCGCTAATGTCGATCTTGTTAGTGTCGATCTCGCTAATGTCTATCATGTTAATGTCGATCTCGCTAATGTCTATCTCGCGAATGTCGATCTCGATAATGTCGATCTCGCTTATGTCTATCTCGCTAATGTTGAACTTGCTGATGTCGATCTCGCTAATGTCGATCACGCTAATGTCGATCTCGCTAATGTCGATCTTGTTAGTGTCGATCTCGCTAATGTCGATCTCGCTAATGTCTATCTCGCTAATGTCGATCTCGCAAATGTCGATCTCGCTAATGTCGATCACGCTAATGTCGATCTCGCTAATGTCGATCTGGTTAATGTCGATCACGCTAATGTCGATCTCGCTAATGTCGATCTTGTTAGTGTCGATCTCGCTAATGTCGATCTCGCTAATGTCGATCTCGCAAATGTCGATCTCGCTAATGTCGATCACGCTAATGTCGATCTCGCTAATGTCGATCTGGTTAATGTCGATCTTGCTAATGTCGATCTCGCTAATGTCTATCTCGCTAATGTCGATCTCGCAAATGTCGATCTCGCTAATGTCGATCTCGCTAATGTCGATCTCGCAAATGTCGATCTCGCTAATGTCGATCTCGCTAATGTCGATCTCGGTAATGTCGATCTCGCTAATGTCGATCTCGGTAATGTCGATCTCGCTAATGTTCGATCTCGCTAATGTCTATCTTGTTAATGTCGATCTGGTTAATGTCGATCTTGCGAATGTCGATCTCGCTCATGTCGATCTCGGTAATGTCGATCTCGCGAATGTCGATCTCGCTAATGTCGATCTCGTTAATGTCGATCTTGCTAATGTTGATCCTTCTAATGTCTATCTTGTTAATGTCGATCTCGCTAATGACAATCTTGTTAATGTCGATCTCGCTAACGTCGATCTCGCTAATGTCGATCTCGCTAATGTCGATCTCGCTAATGTCGATCTCGCTAATGTCGATCTCGCTAATGTCAATCTTGTTAATGTCAATCTCGCTAATGTCGATCTCGCTAATGTCGATCTCGTTAATGTCGATCTTGCTAATGTCGATCTCGCTAATGTCGATCTTGTTAGTGTCGATCTCGCTAATGCCTATCTTGTTAATGTCGATCTCGCTAATGTCTATCTCGCGAATGTCGATCTCGATAATGTCGATCTCGCTTATGTCTATCTCGCTAATGTTGAACTTGCTGATGTCGATCTCGCTAATGTCGATCACGCTAATGTCGATCTCGTTAATGTCGATCTTGCTAATGTTGATCCTTCTAATGTCTATCTTGTTAATGTCGATCTCGCTAATGACAATCTTGTTAATGTCGATCTCGCTAACGTCGATCTCGCTAATGTCGATCTCGCTAATGTCGATCTCGCTAATGTCGATCTCGCTAATGTCGATCTCGCTAATGTCAATCTTGTTAATGTCAATCTCGCTAATGTCGATCTCGCTAATGTCGATCTCGTTAATGTCGATCTTGCTAATGTCGATCTCGCTAATGTCGATCTTGTTAGTGTCGATCTCGCTAATGTCTATCTTGTTAATGTCGATCTCGCTAATGTCTATCTCGCGAATGTCGATCTCGATAATGTCGATCTCGCTTATGTCTATCTCGCTAATGTTGAACTTGCTGATGTCGATCTCGCTAATGTCGATCACGCTAATGTCGATCTCGCTAATGTCGATCTTGTTAGTGTCGATCTCGCTAATGTCTATCTTGTTAATGTCGATCTCGCTAATGTCTATCTCGCGAATGATGATCTCGATAATGTCGATCTCGCTTATGTCTATCTCGCTAATGTTGAACTTGCTGATGTCGATCTCGCTAATGTCGATCACGCTAATGTCGATCTCGCTAATGTCGATCTTGTTAGTGTCGATCTCGCTAATGTCTATCTTGTTAATGTCGATCTCGCTAATGTCGATCTCGCTAATGTCTATCTCGCTAATGTCGATCTCGTTAATGTCGATCTCGCTAATGTCGATCTCGCTAATGTCGATCTCGCTAATGTCGATCTCGCTAATGTCAATCTCGCTAATGTCGATCTCGCTAATGTCGATCTCGCTAATGTCTATCTTGTTAATGTCGGTCTCGCTAATTCAGATCTCGCTAATGTCGATCTCACTAATGTCAATCTCGCTAATGTCGATCTCACTAATGTCGATCTCGCAAATGTCGATCTCGCTAATGTCGATCTCGCTAATGTCGATCTCGCTAATGTCAATCTCGCTAATGTCGATCTCGCTAATTCCGATCTCGCTAATGTCGATCTCACTAATGTCGATCTCACTAATGTCGATCTCGCTAATGTCGATCTCGCTAATGTTGATCTCGCTAATGTTGATCTCGCTAATATCTATCTTGTTAATGTCGATCTCGCTAATTCCGATCTCGCTAATGTCGATCTCACTAATGTCAATCTCGCTAATGTCAATCTCACTAATGTCGATCTCGCAAATGTCGATCTCGCTAATGTCGATCTCGCTAATGTCGATCTCGCTAATGTCGATCTCGCTAATGTCGATCTCGCTAATGTCAATCTCGCTAATGTCGATCTCACTAATGTCGATCTTGTTAATGTCGATGTCGCTAATGTCGATCTCGCTAATGTCTATCTTGTTAATGTCGATTTTGCTAATGTCGATCTCGCTAATGTCTATCTTGTTAATGTCGATCTCGCTAATGTCGATCTCGCTAATGTCGATCTTGTCAATGTCGATCTCGCTAATGTCGATCTCGCTAATGTCTATCTTGTTAATGTCGATCTCGCTAACATCGATCTCGCTAATGTCGATCTCGCTAATGTCGATCTCGCTAACATCGATCTCGCGAATGTCGATCTTGCTAATGTCGATCTTGCTAATGTCGATCTCGCTAACATCGATCTCGCTAATGTCGATCTCGCTAATGTCGATCTCGCAAATATCGATCTTGTTAATGTCGATCTGGTTAATGTTGATTTTGCTAATGTCGATCTCGCTCATGTCGATCTCGGTAATGTCGATCTCGCTAATGTCGATCTCGCTAATGTCGATCTCGCTAATGTCGATCTCGCTAATGTCGATCTCGCTAATGTCTATCTTGTTAATGTCGATCTGGTTAATGTCGATCTTGCTAATGTCGATCTCGCTCATGTCGATCTCGGTAATGTCGATCTCGCTAATGTCGATCTCGCTAATGTCTATCTTGTTAATGTCGATCTCGCTAATGTCGATCTCGTTAATGTCGATCTTGCTAATGTTGATCCTTCTAATGTCTATCTTGTTAATGTCGATCTCGCTAATGACAATCTTGTTAATGTCGATCTCGCTAACGTCGATCTCGCTAATGTCTATCTTGTTAATGTCGATCTTGCTAATGTCGATCTCGTTAATGTCGATCTTGCTAATGTTATTCCTTCTAATGTCTATCTTGTTAATGTCGATCTCGCTAATGTCAATCTTGTTAATGTCGATCTCGCTAACATCGATCTCGCTAATGTCGAACTTGCTAATGTCGATCTCGTTAATGTCGATCTCGCTAATGTCGATCTTGCTAATGTCGATCTTGTCAATGTCGATCTCGCTAATGTCGATCTCGCTAATGTCGATCTTGTCAATGTCGATCTCGCTAATGTCGATCTCGCTAATGTCTATCTTGTTAATGTCGATCTCGCTAACATCGATCTCGCTAATGTCGATCTCGCTAATGTCGATCTCGCTAACATCGATCTCGCGAATGTCGATCTTGCTAATGTCGATCTTGCTAATGTCGATCTCGCTAACATCGATCTCGCTAATGTCGATCTCGCTAATGTCGATCTCGCAAATATCGATCTTGTTAATGTCGATCTGGTTAATGTTGATTTTGCTAATGTCGATCTCGCTCATGTCGATCTCGGTAATGTCGATCTCGCTAATGTCGATCTCGCTAATGTCGATCTCGCTAATGTCGATCTCGCTAATGTCTATCTTGTTAATGTCGATCTGGTTAATGTCGATCTTGCTAATGTCGATCTCGCTCATGTCGATCTCGGTAATGTCGATCTCGCTAATGTCGATCTCGCTAATGTCGATCTCGCTAATGTCGATCTCGTTAATGTCGATCTTGCTAATGTTGATCCTTCTAATGTCTATCTTGTTAATGTCGATCTCGCTAATGACAATCTTGTTAATGTCGATCTCGCTAACGTCGATCTCGCTAATGTTAATATCGCTAATGTCGATCTTGCTAATGCCGATCTCGCTAATGTCGATCTCGCTAATGTCGATCTCGCTAATGTCAATCTTGTTAATGTCAATCTCGCTAATGTCGATCTCGCTAATGTCGATCTCGTTAATGTCGATCTTGCTAATGTCTACCTTGTTAATGTTGATCTCGCTAATGTCGATCTCGCTAATGTCGATCTTGCTAATGTCGATCTCGCTAATGTCGATCTTGTTAGTGTCGATCTCGCTAATGTCTATCTTGTTAATGTCGATCTCGCTAATGTCTATCTCGCGAATGTCGATCTCGATAATGTCGATCTCGCTTATGTCTATCTCGCTAATGTTGAACTTGCTGATGTCGATCTCGCTAATGTCGATCACGCTAATGTCGATCTCGCTAATGTCGATCTTGTTAGTGTCGATCTCGCTAATGTCTATATTGTTAATGTCGATCTCGCTAATGTCGATCTCGCTAATGTCTATCTCGCTAATGTCGATCTCGTTAATGTCGATCTCGCTAATGTCGATCTCGCTAATGTCGATCTCGCTAATGTCGATCTCGCTAATGTCTATCTTGTTAATGTCGAGCTCGCTAATTCCGATCTCGCTAATGTCGATCTCCCTAATGTCAATCTCGCTAATGTCGATCTCACTAATGTCGATCTCGTTAATGTCGATCTTGCTAATGTCTACCTTGTTAATGTTGATCTCGCTAATGTCGATCTCGCTAATGTCGATCTTGCTAATGTCGATCTCGCTAATGTCGATCTTGTTAGTGTCGATCTCGCTAATGTCTATCATGTTAATGTCGATCTCGCTAATGTCTATCTCGCGAATGTCGATCTCGATAATGTCGATCTCGCTTATGTCTATCTCGCTAATGTTGAACTTGCTGATGTCGATCACGCTAATGTCGATCTCGCTAATGTCGATCTTGTTAGTGTCGATCTCGCTAATGTCGATCTCGCTAATGTCTATCTCGCTAATGTCGATCTCGCAAATGTCGATCTCGCTAATGTCGATCTCGCAAATGTCGATCTCGCTAATGTCGATCTCGCTAATGTCTATCTTGTTAATGTCGATCTCGCTAATGTCGATCTCGCTAATATCGATCTCGCTAATGTCGATCTGGTTAATGTCGATCACGCTAATATCGATCTCGCTAATGTCGATCTTGTTAGTGTCGATCTCGCTAATGTCGATCTCGCTAATGTCGATCTCGCAAATGTCGATCTCGCTAATGTCGATCTCGCTAATGTCGATCTCGCTAATGTCGATCTCGCTAATGTCTATCTTGTTAATGTCGATCTCGCTAATGTCGATCTCGCTAATGTCGTTCTCGGTAATGTTGATCTCGCTAATGTCTATCTTGCTAATTTCGATCTCGCTAATGTCGATCTCGCTAATGTCGATCTCGCTAATGTCGATCTCGCTAATGTCTATCTTGCTAATGCCGATCTCGCTAATGTCGATCTCGCTAATGTCGATCTCGCTAATGTCGATCTCGCTAATGTCTATATTGTTAATGTCGATCTTGTTAACGCGATCTCGATAATGTCGATCTCGCTAATGTCGATCTCGCTAATGTCTATCTTGTTAATGTCGATCTCGCTAAAGTTGAACTTGCTAATGTCGATCTTGTTAATGTCGATCTCGCTAATGTCGATCTCGCTAATGTCGATCTCGCTAATGTCGATCTCGTTAACGTCGATCTTGCTAATGTTGAAGTTGCTGATGTCGATCTTGTTAATGTCGATCACGCTAATGTCGATCTCGCTAATGTCGATCTCGTTAATGTCGATCTCGCTAATGTTGAACTTGCTAATGTCGATCTTGTTAATGTCGATCTCGCTAATGTCGATCTCGTTAACGTCGATCTTGCTAATGTCGATCTCGCTAATGTCGATCTCGTTAATGTCGATCACGCTAATGTCGATCTCGCTAATGTCGATCTTGTTAATGTCGATCACGCTAATGTCGATCTCGCTCATGTCGATCTCGGTAATGTCGATCTCGCTAATGTCGATCTCGCTAATGTCGATCTCGCTAATGTATATCTTGTTAATGTCGATCTGGTTAATGTCGATGTTGCTAATGTCGATCTCGCTCATGTCGATCTCGGTAATGTCGATCTCGCTAATGTCTATCTTGTTAATGTCGATCTCGCTAATGTCGATCTCGCTAATGTCGTTCTCGCTAATGTTGATCTCGCTCATGTCTATCTTGCTAATTTCGATCTCGCTAATGTCGATCTCGCTGATGTCGATCTCGCTAATGTCGATCTCGCTAATGTCTATCTTGCTAATGCCGATCTCGCTAATGTCGATCTCGCTAATGTCGATCTCGCTAATGTCGATCTCGCTAATGTCGATCTCGCTAATGTCGATCTCGCTAATGTCGATCTCGCTAATGTCTATCTTGCTAATGCCGATCTCGCTAATGTCGATCTCGCTAATGTCGATCTCGCTAATGTCGATCTCGCTAATGTCTATATTGTTAATGTCGATCTTGTTAACGCGGTCTCGATAATGTCGATCTCGCTAATGTCGATCTCGCTAATGTCGATCTCGCTAATGTCTATCTTGTTAATGTCGATCTCGCTAAAGTTGAACTTGCTAATGTCGATCTTGTTAATGTCGATCTCGCTAATGTCGATCTCGCTAATGTCGATCTCGCTAATGTCGATCTCGTTAACGTCGATCTTGCTAATGTTGAAGTTGCTGATGTCGATCTTGTTAATGTCGATCACGCTAATGTCGATCTCGCTAATGTCGATCTCGTTAATGTCGATCTCGCTAATGTTGAACTTGCTAATGTCGATCTTGTTAATGTCGATCTCGCTAATGTCGATCTCGCTAATGTCGATCTCGTTAACGTCGATCTTGCTAATGTCGATCTCGCTAATGTCGATCTCGTTAATGTCGATCACGCTAATGTCGATCTCGCTAATGTCGATCTTGTTAATGTCGATCACGCTAATGTCGATCTCGCTCATGTCGATCTCGGTAATGTCGATCTCGCTAATGTCGATCTCGCTAATGTCGATCTCGCTAATGTATATCTTGTTAATGTCGATCTGGTTAATGTCGATCTTGCTAATGTCGATCTCGCTCATGTCGATCTCGGTAATGTCGATCTCGCTAATGTCTATCTTGTTAATGTCGATCTCGCTAATGTCGATCTCGCTAATGTCGTTCTCGCTAATGTTGATCTCGCTCATGTCTATCTTGCTAATTTCGATCTCGCTAATGTCGATCTCGCTGATGTCGATCTCGCTAATGTCGATCTCGCTAATGTCTATCTTGCTAATGCCGATCTCGCTAATGTCGATCTCGCTAATGTCGATCTCGCTAATGTCGATCTCGCTAATGTCGATCTCGCTAATGTCTATATCGTTAATGTCGATCTTGTTAACGCGTTCTCGATAATGTCGATCTCGCTAATGTCGATCTCGCTAATGTCTATCTTGTTAATGTCGATCACGCTAATGTCGATCTCGCTCATGTCGATCTCGGTAATGTCGATCTCGCTAATGTCGATCTCGCTAATGTCGATCTCGCTAATGTCTATCTTGCTAATGTCGATCTTGTTAATGTCGATCACGCTAATGTCGATCTCGCTCATGTCGATCTCGCTCATGTCGATCTCGCTCATGTCGATCTCGCTAATGTCGATCTCGCTAATGTCTATCTTGTTAATGTCGATCTGGTTAATGTCGATCTTGCTAATGTCGATCTCGCTCATGTCGATCTCGGTAATGTCGATCTCGCTAATGTCGATCTCGCTAATGTCGATCTCGCTAATGTCTATCTTGTTAATGTCGATCTCGCTAATGTCGATCTCGCTAATGTCGTTCTCGCTAATGTTGATCTCGCTAATGTCTATCTTGCTAATTTCGATCTCGCTAATGTCGATCTCGCTAATGTCGATCTCGCTAATTTCTATCTTGCTAATGCCGATCTCGCTAATGTCGATCTCGCTAATGTCGATCTCGCTAATGTCGATCTCGCTAATGTCTATATCGTTAATGTCGATCTCGCTAATGTCGATCTCGCTAATGTCGATCTCGCTAATTCCGATCTCGCTAATGTCGATCTCACTAATGTCAATCTCGCTAATGTCGATCTCACTAATGTCGATCTTGCAAATGTCGATCTCGCTAATGTCGATCTCGCTAATGTCGATCTCGCTAATGTCAATCTCGCTAATGTCGATCTCACTAATGTCGATCTTGTTAATGTCGATGTCGCTAATGTCGATCTCGCTAATGTCTATCTTGTTAATGTCGATTTTGCTAATGTCGATCTCGCTAATGTCTATCTTGTTAATGTCGATCTCGCTAATGTCGATCTCGCTAATGTCGATCTCGCTAATGTCGATCTTGCTAATGTCGATCTCGCTAATGTCGATCTCGCTAACATCGATCTCGCTAATGTCGAACTTGCTAATGTCGATCTCGTTAATGTCGATCTCGCTAATGTCGATCTTGCTAATGTCGATCTCGCTAATGTCGATCTCGCTAATGTCGATCTCGCTAATGTCGATCTTGTCAATGTCGATCTCGCTAATGTCGATCTCGCTAATGTCTATCTTGTTAATGTCGATCTCGCTAACATCGATCTCGCTAACGTCGATCTCGCTAAAGTCGATCTCGCTAACATCGATCTCGCGAATGTCGATCTTGCTAATGTCGATCTCGCTAATGTCGATCTCGCCAATATCGATCTTGTTAATGTCGATCTTGCTAATGTCGATCTCGCTAACATCGATCTCGCTAATGTCGATCTCGCTAATGTCGATCTCGCAAATATCGATCTTGTTAATGTCGATCTGGTTAATGTTGATTTTGCTAATGTCGATCTCGCTCATGTCGATCTCGGTAATGTCTATCTTGTTAATGTCGATCTCGCTAATGTCGATCTCGCTAATGTCGATCTCGCTAATGTCTATCTTGTTAATGTCGATCTGGTTAATGTCGATCTTGCTAATGTCGATCTCGCTCATGTCGATCTCGGTAATGTCGATCTCGCTAATGTCGATCTCGCTAATGTCTATCTTGTTAATGTCGATCTTGCTAATGTCGATCTCGTTAATGTCGATCTTGCTAATGTTATTCCTTCTAATGTCTATCTTGTTAATGTCGATCTCGCTAATGTCAATCTTGTTAATGTCGATCTCGCTAACATCGATCTCGCTAATGTCGATCTCGCTAATGTCGATCTTGCTAATGTCGATCTCGCTAATGTCGATCTCGCTAATGTCGATCTCGTTAATGTCAATCTTGTTAATGTCGATCTCGCTAATGTCGATCTCGCTAATGTCGATCTTGTCAATGTCGATCTTGCTAATGTCTACCTTGTTAATGTTGATCTCGCTAATGTCGATCTCGCTAATGTCGATCACGCTAATGTCGATCTCGCTAATGTCGATCTTGTTAGTGTCGATCTCGCTAATGTCTATCTTGTTAATGTCGATCTCGCTAATGTCTATCTCGCGAATGATGATCTCGATAATGTCGATCTCGCTTATGTCTATCTCGCTAATGTTGAACTTGCTGATGTCGATCTCGCTAATGTCGATCACGCTAATGTCGATCTCGCTAATGTCGATCTTGTTAGTGTCGATCTCGCTAATGTCTATCTTGTTAATGTCGATCTCGCTAATGTCGATCTCGCTAATGTCTATCTTGTTAATGTCGATCTCGCTAATGTCGATCTCGCTAATGTCGATCTCGCTAATGTCAATCTCGCTAATGTCGATCTCGCTAATGTCGATCTCGCTAATGTCTATCTTGTTAATGTCGATCTCGCTAATTCAGATCTCGCTAATGTCGATCTCACTAATGTCAATCTCGCTAATGTCGATCTCACTAATGTCGATCTCGCAAATGTCGATCTCGCTAATGTCGATCTCGCTAATGTCGATCTCGCTAATGTCAATCTCGCTAATGTCGATCTCGCTAATTCCGATCTCGCTAATGTCGATCTCACTAATGTCGATCTCACTAATGTCGATCTCGCTAATGTCGGTCTCACTAATGTCGATCTCGCAAATGTCGATCTCGCTAATGTCGATCTCGCTAATGTCGATCTCGCTAATGTCGATCTCGCTAATATCTATCTTGTTAATGTCGATCTCGCTAATTCCGATCTCACTAATGTCAATCTCGCTAATGTCGATCTCACTAATGTCGATCTCGCAAATGTCGATCTCGCTAATGTCGATCTCGCTAATGTCGATCTCGCTAATGTCGATCTCGCTAATGTCAATCTCGCTAATGTCGATCTCACTAATGTCGATCTTGTTAATGTCGATGTCGCTAATGTCGATCTCGCTAATGTCTATCTTGTTAATGTCGATTTTGCTAATGTCGATCTCGCTAATGTCTATCTTGTTAATGTCGATCTCGCTAATGTCGATCTCGCTAATGTCGATCTCGCTAATATCGATCTCGCTAATATCGATCTTGCTAATGTCGATCTCGCTAATGTCGATCTCGCTAACATCGATCTCGCTAATGTCGAACTTGCTAATGTCGATCTCGTTAATGTCGATCTCGCTAATGTCGATCTTGCTAATGTCGATCTTGTCAATGTCGATCTCGCTAATGTCGATCTCGCTAATGTCGATCTTGTCAATGTCGATCTCGCTAATGTCGATCTCGCTAATGTCTATCTTGTTAATGTCGATCTCGCTAACATCGATCTCGCTAATGTCGATCTCGCTAATGTCGATCTCGCTAACATCGATCTCGCGAATGTCGATCTTGCTAATGTCGATCTCGCTAATGTCGATCTCGCCAATATCGATCTTGTTAATGTCGATTTTGCTAATGTCGATCTCGCTAACATCGATCTCGCTAATGTCGATCTCGCAAATATCGATCTTGTTAATGTCGATCTGGTTAATGTTGATTTTGCTAATGTCGATCTCGCTCATGTCGATCTCGGTAATGTCGATCTCGCTAATGTCGATCTCGCTAATGTCGATCTCGCTAATGTCGATCTCGCTAATGTCTATCTTGTTAATGTCGATCTGGTTAATGTCGATCTTGCTAATGTCGATCTCGCTCATGTCGATCTCGGTAATGTCGATCTCGCTAATGTCGATCTCGCTAATGTCTATCTTGTTAATGTCGATCTCGCTAATGTCGATCTCGTTAATGCCGATCTTGCTAATGTTGATCCTTCTAATGTCTATCTTGTTAATGTCGATCTCGCTAATGACAATCTTGTTAATGTCGATCTCGCTAACGTCGATCTCGCTAATGTCGATCTCGCTAATGTCGATCTTGCTAATGTCGATCTCGCTAATGTCGATCTCGCTAATGTCGATATCGCTAATGTCAATCTTGTTAATGTCAATCTCGCTAATGTCGATCTCGCTAATGTCGATCTCGTTAATGTCGATCTTGCTAATGTCTACCTTGTTAATGTTGATCTCGCTAATGTCGATCTCGCTAATGTCGATCTTGCTAATGTCGATCTCGCTAATGTCGATCTTGTTAGTGTCGATCTCGCTAATGTCTATCTTGTTAATGTCGATCTCGCTAATGTCTATCTCGCGAATGTCGATCTCGATAATGTCGATCTCGCTTATGTCTATCTCGCTAATGTTGAACTTGCTGATGTCGATCTCGCTAATGTCGATCACGCTAATGTCGATCTCGCTAATGTCGATCTTGTTAGTGTCGTTCTCGCTAATGTCTATCTTGTTAATGTCGATCTCGCTAATGTCGATCTCGCTAATGTCTATCTCGCTAATGTCGATCTCGTTAATGTCGATCTCGCTAATGTCGATCTCGCTAATGTCGATCTCGCTAATGTCTATCTTGTTAATGTCGATCTCGCTAATTCCGATCTCGCTAATGTCGATCTCGCTAATGTCGATCTCACTAATGTCGATCTCGTTAATGTCGATCTTGCTAATGTCTACCTTGTTAATGTTGATCTCGCTAATGTCGATCTCGCTAATGTCGATCTTGCTAATGTCGATCTCGCTAATGTCGATCTTGTTAGTGTCGATCTCGCTAATGTCTATCATGTTAATGTCGATCTCGCTAATGTCTATCTCGCGAATGTCGATCTCGATAATGTCGATCTCGCTTATGTCTATCTCGCTAATGTTGAACTTGCTGATGTCGATCTCGCTAATGTCGATCACGCTAATGTCGATCTCGCTAATGTCGATCTTGTTAGTGTCGATCTCGCTAATGTCGATCTCGCTAATGTCTATCTCGCTAATGTCGATCTCGCAAATGTCGATCTCGCTAATGTCGATCACGCTAATGTCGATCTCGCTAATGTCGATCTGGTTAATGTCGATCACGCTAATGTCGATCTCGCTAATGTCGATCTTGTTAGTGTCGATCTCGCTAATGTCGATCTCGCTAATGTCGATCTCGCAAATGTCGATCTCGCTAATGTCGATCACGCTAATGTCGATCTCGCTAATGTCGATCTGGTTAATGTCGATCTTGCTAATGTCGATCTCGCTAATGTCTATCTCGCTAATGTCGATCTCGCAAATGTCGATCTCGCTAATGTCGATCTCGCTAATGTCGATCTCGCAAATGTCGATCTCGCTAATGTCGATCTCGGTAATGTCGATCTCGCTAATGTCGATCTCGGTAATGTCGATCTCGCTAATGTTCGATCTCGCTAATGTCTATCTTGTTAATGTCGATCTGGTTAATGTCGATCTTGCGAATGTCGATCTCGCTCATGTCGATCTCGGTAATGTCGATCTCGCTAATGTCGATCTCGCTAATGTCGATCTCGTTAATGTCGATCTTGCTAATGTTGATCCTTCTAATGTCTATCTTGTTAATGTCGATCTCGCTAATGACAATCTTGTTAATGTCGATCTCGCTAACGTCGATCTCGCTAATGTCGATCTCGCTAATGTCGATCTCGCTAATGTCGATCTCGCTAATGTCGATCTCGCTAATGTCAATCTTGTTAATGTCAATCTCGCTAATGTCGATCTCGCTAATGTCGATCTCGTTAATGTCGATCTTGCTAATGTCGATCTCGCTAATGTCGATCTTGTTAGTGTCGATCTCGCTAATGTCTATCTTGTTAATGTCGATCTCGCTAATGTCTATCTCGCGAATGTCGATCTCGATAATGTCGATCTCGCTTATGTCTATCTCGCTAATGTTGAACTTGCTGATGTCGATCTCGCTAATGTCGATCACGCTAATGTCGATCTCGCTAATGTCGATCTTGTTAGTGTCGATCTCGCTAATGTCTATCTTGTTAATGTCGATCTCGCTAATGTCTATCTCGCGAATGATGATCTCGATAATGTCGATCTCGCTTATGTCTATCTCGCTAATGTTGAACTTGCTGATGTCGATCTCGCTAATGTCGATCACGCTAATGTCGATCTCGCTAATGTCGATCTTGTTAGTGTCGATCTCGCTAATGTCTATCTTGTTAATGTCGATCTCGCTAATGTCGATCTCGCTAATGTCTATCTCGCTAATGTCGATCTCGTTAATGTCGATCTCGCTAATGTCGATCTCGCTAATGTCGATCTCGCTAATGTCGATCTCGCTAATGTCAATCTCGCTAATGTCGATCTCGCTAATGTCGATCTTGCTAATGTCTATCTTGTTAATGTCGGTCTCGCTAATTCAGATCTCGCTAATGTCGATCTCACTAATGTCAATCTCGCTAATGTCGATCTCACTAATGTCGATCTCGCAAATGTCGATCTCGCTAATGTCGATCTCGCTAATGTCGATCTCGCTAATGTCAATCTCGCTAATGTCGATCTCGCTAATTCCGATCTCGCTAATGTCGATCTCACTAATGTCGATCTCACTAATGTCGATCTCGCTAATGTCGGTCTCACTAATGTCGATCTCGCAAATGTCGATCTCGCTAATGTCGATCTCGCTAATGTCGATCTCGCTAATGTTGATCTCGCTAATATCTATCTTGTTCATGTCGATCTCGCTAATTCCGATCTCGCTAATGTCGATCTCACTAATGTCAATCTCGCTAATGTCGATCTCACTAATGTCGATCTCGCAAATGTCGATCTCGCTAATGTCGATCTCGCTAATGTCGATCTCGCTAATGTCGATCTCGCTAATGTCAATCTCGCTAATGTCGATCTCACTAATGTCGATCTTGTTAATGTCGATGTCGCTAATGTCGATCTCGCTAATGTCTATCTTGTTAATGTCGATTTTGCTAATGTCGATCTCGCTAATGTCTATCTTGTTAATGTCGATCTCGCTAATGTCGATCTCGCTAATGTCGATCTCGCTAATGTCGATCTCGCTAATATCGATCTTGCTAATGTCGATCTCGCTAATGTCGATCTCGCTAACATCGATCTCGCTAATGTCGAACTTGCTAATGTCGATCTAGTTAATGTCGATCTCGCTAATGTCGATCTTGCTAATGTCGATCTTGTCAATGTCGATCTCGCTAATGTCGATCTCGCTAATGTCGATCTTGTCAATGTCGATCTCGCTAATGTCGATCTCGCTAATGTCTATCTTGTTAATGTCGATCTCGCTAACATCGATCTCGCGAATGTCGATCTTGCTAATGTCGATCTCGCTAATGTCGATCTCGCCAATATCGATCTTGTTAATGTCGATCTTGCTAATGTCGATCTCGCTAACATCGATCTCGCTAATGTCGATCTCGCTCATGTCGATCTCGCAAATATCGATCTTGTTAATGTCGATCTGGTTAATGTTGATTTTGCTAATGTCGATCTCGCTCATGTCGATCTCGGTAATGTCGATCTCGCTAATGTCGATCTCGCTAATGTCGATCTCGCTAATGTCTATCTTGTTAATGTCGATCTGGTTAATGTCGATCTTGCTAATGTCGATCTCGCTCATGTCGATCTCGGTAATGTCGATCTCGCTAATGTCGATCTCGCTAATGTCTATCTTGTTAATGTCGATCTCGCTAATGTCGATCTCGTTAATGTCGATCTTGCTAATGTTGATCCTTCTAATGTCTATCTTGTTAATGTCGATCTCGCTAATGACAATCTTGTTAATGTCGATCTCGCTAACGTCGATCTCGCTAATGTCGATCTCGCTAATGTCGATCTTGCTAATGTCGATCTCGCTAATGTCGATCTCGCTAATGTCGATCTCGCTAATGTCAATCTTGTTAATGTCAATCTCGCTAATTTCGATCTCGCTAATGTCGATCTCGTTAATGTCGATCTTGCTAATGTCTACCTTGTTAATGTTGATCTCGCTAATGTCGATCTCGCTAATGTCGATCTTGCTAATGTCGATCTCGCTAATGTCGATCTTGTTAGTGTCGATCTCGCTAATGTCTATCTTGTTAATGTCGATCTCGCTAATGTCTATCTCGCTCATGTTGATCTCGATAATGTCGATCTCGCTTATGTCTATCTCGCTAATGTTGAACTTGCTGATGTCGATCTCGCTAATGTCGATCACGCTAATGTCGATCTCGCTAATGTCGATCTTGTTAGTGTCGATCTCGCTAATGTCTATCTTGTTAATGTCGATCTCGCTAATGTCGATCTCGCTAATGTCTATCTCGCTAATGTCGATCTCGTTAATGTCGATCTCGCTAATGTCGATCTCGCTAATGTCGATCTCGCTAATGTCGATCTCGCTAATGTCGATCTCGCTAATGTCTATCTTGTTAATGTCGATCTCGCTAATTCCGATCTCGCTAATGTCGATCTCGCTAATGTCGATCTCACTAATGTCGATCTCGTTAATGTCGATCTTGCTAATGTCTACCTTGTTAATGTTGATCTCGCTAATGTCGATCTCGCTAATGTCGATCTTGCTAATGTCGATCTCGCTAATGTCGATCTTGTTAGTGTCGATCTCGCTAATGTCTATCATGTTAATGTCGATCTCGCTAATGTCTATCTCGCGAATGTCGATCTCGATAATGTCGATCTCGCTTATGTCTATCTCGCTAATGTTGAACTTGCTGATGTCGATCTCGCTAATGTCGATCACGCTAATGTCGATCTCGCTAATGTCGATCTTGTTAGTGTCGATCTCGCTAATGTCGATCTCGCTAATGTCTATCTCGCTAATGTCGATCTCGCAAATGTCGATCTCGCTAGTGTCGATCACGCTAATGTCGATCTCGCTAATGTCGATCTGGTTAATGTCGATCACGCTAATGTCGATCTCGCTAATGTCGATCTTGTTAGTGTCGATCTCGCTAATGTCGATCTCGCTAATGTCGATCTCGCTAATGTCGATCTCGCTAATGTCGATCTGGTTAATGTCGATCTCGCTAATGTCGATCTCGCTAATGTCTATCTCGCTAATGTCGATCTCGCAAATGTCGATCTCGCTAATGTCGATCTCGCTAATGTCGATCTCGCTAATGTCGATCTCGCTAATGTCGATCTCGGTAATGTCGATCTCGCTAATGTTCGATCTCGCTAATGTCTATCTTGTTAATGTCGATCTGGTTAATGTCGATCTTGCGAATGTCTATCTCGCTCATGTTGATCTCGGTAATGTCGATCTCGCTAATGTCGATCTCGCTAATGTCGATCTCGTTAATGTCGATCTTGCTAATGTTGATCCTTCTAATGTCTATCTTGTTAATGTCGATCTCGCTAATGACAATCTTGTTAATGTCGATCTCGCTAACGTCGATCTCGCTAATGTCGATCTCGCTAATGTCGATCTTGCTAATGTCGATCTCGCTAATGTCGATCTCGCTAATGTCGATCTCGCTAATGTCAATCTTGTTAATGTCAATCTCGCTAATGTCGATCTCGCTAATGTCGATCTCGTTAATGTCGATCTTGCTCATGTCTACCTTGTTAATGTTGATCTCGCTAATGTCGATCTCGCTAATGTCGATCTTGCTAATGTCGATCTCGCTAATGTCGATCTTGTTAGTGTCGATCTCGCTAATGTCTATCTTGTTAATGTCGATCTCGCTAATGTCTATCTCGCGAATGTCGATCTCGATAATGTCGATCTCGCTTATGTCTATCTCGCTAATGTTGAACTTGCTGATGTCGATCTTGCGAATGTCGATCTCGCTCATGTCGATCTCGGTAATGTCGATCTCGCTAATGTCTATCTCGCTAATGTCGATCTCGTTAATGTCGATCTCGCTCATGTCGATCTCGCTAATGTCGATCTCGCTCATGTCGATCTCGCTCATGTCGATCTCGCCAATGTCTATCTTGTTAATGTCGATCTCGCTAATTCCGATCTCGCTAATGTCGATCTCACTAATGTCAATCTCGCTAATGTCGATCTCACTAATGTCGATCTCGTTAATGTCGATCTTGCTAATGTCTACCTTGTTAATGTTGATCTCGCTAATGTCGATCTCGCTAATGTCGATCTTGCTAATGTCGATCTCGCTAATGTCGATCTTGTTAGTGTCGATCTCGCTAATGTCTATCTTGTTAATGTCGATCTCGCTAATGTCTATCTCGCGAATGTCGATCTCGATAATGTCGATCTCGCTTATGTCTATCTCGCTAATGTTGAACTTGCTGATGTCGATCTCGCTAATGTCGATCACGCTAATGTCGATCTCGCTAATGTCGATCTTGTTAGTGTCGATCTCGCTAATGTCGATCTCGCTAATGTCTATCTCGCTAATGTCGATCTCGCAAATGTCGATCTCGCTAATGTCGATCACGCTAATGTCGATCTCGCTAATGTCGATCTGGTTAATGTCGATCTGGTTAATGTCGATCTCGCTAATGTCGATCTCGCTAATGTCTATCTCGCTAATGTCGATCTCGCAAATGTCGATCTCGCTAATGTCGATCTCGCTAATGTCGATCTCGCTAATGTCGATCTCGCTAATGTCTATCTCGCTAATGTCGATCTCGTTAATGTCGATCTCGCTAATGTCGATCTCGCTAATGTCGATCTCGCTAATGTCTATCTTGTTAATGTCGATCTCGCTAATTCCGATCTCGCTAATGTCGATCTCGCTAATGTTGATCTCGCTAATATCTATCTTGTTAATGTCGATCTCGCTAATTCCGATCTCGCTAATGTCGATCTCACTAATGTCAATCTCGCTAATGTCGATCTCACTAATGTCGATCTCGCAAATGTCGATCTCGCTAATGTCGATCTCGCTAATGTCGATCTCGCTAATGTCGATCTCGCTAATGTCAATCTCGCTAATGTCGATCTCACTAATGTCGATCTTGTTAATGTCGATGTCGCTAATGTCGATCTCGCTAATGTCTATCTTGTTAATGTCGATTTTGCTAATGTCGATCTCGCTAATGTCTATCTTGTTAATGTCGATCTCGCTAATGTCGATCTCGCTAATATCGATCTTGCTAATGTCGATCTCGCTAATGTCGATCTCGCTAACATCGATCTCGCTAATGTCGAACTTGCTAATGTCGATCTCGTTAATGTCGATCTCGCTAATGTCGATCTTGCTAATGTCGATCTTGTCAATGTCGATCTCGCTAATGTCGATCTCGCTAATGTCGATCTTGTCAATGTCGATCTCGCTAATGTCGATCTCGCTAATGTCTATCTTGTTAATGTCGATCTCGCTAACATCGATCTCGCTAATGTCGATCTCGCTAATGTCGATCTCGCTAACATCGATCTCGCGAATGTCGATCTCGCGAATGTCGATCTTGCTAATGTCGATCTCGCTAATGTCGATCTCGCCAATATCGATCTTGTTAATGTCGATCTTGCTAATGTCGATCTCGCTAACATCGATCTCGCTAATGTCGATCTCGCTAATGTCGATCTCGCAAATATCGATCTTGTTAATGTCGATCTGGTTAATGTTGATTTTGCTAATGTCGATCTCGCTCATGTCGATCTCGGTAATGTCGATCTCGCTAATGTCGATCTCGCTAATGTCGATCTCGCTAATGTCGATCTCGCTAATGTCTATCTTGTTAATGTCGATCTGGTTAATGTCGATCTTGCTAATGTCGATCTCGCTCATGTCGATCTCGGTAATGTCGATCTCGCTAATGTCGATCTCGCTAATGTCTATCTTGTTAATGTCGATCTCGCTAATGTCGATCTCGTTAATGTCGATCTTGCTAATGTTGATCCTTCTAATGTCTATCTTGTTAATGTCGATCTCGCTAATGACAATCTTGTTAATGTCGATCTCGCTAACGTCGATCTCGCTAATGTCGATCTCGCTAATGTCGATCTCGCTAATGTCGATCTCGCTAATGTCGATCTCGCTAATGTCGATCTCGCTAATGTCAATCTTGTTAATGTCAATCTCGCTAATTTCGATCTCGCTAATGTCGATCTCGTTAATGTCGATCTTGCTAATGTCTACCTTGTTAATGTTGATCTCGCTAATGTCGATCTCGCTAATGTCGATCTTGCTAATGTCGATCTCGCTAATGTCGATCTCGCTAATGTCGATCTCGCTAATGTCTATCTTGTTAATGTCGATCTCGCTAATTCCGATCTCGCTAATGTCGATCTCGCTAATGTCGATCTCACTAATGTCGATCTCGTTAATGTCGGTCTTGCTAATGTCTACCTTGTTAATGTTGATCTCGCTAATGTCGATCTCGCTAATGTCGATCTTGCTAATGTCGATCTCGCTAATGTCGATCTTGTTAGTGTCGATCTCGCTAATGTCTATCATGTTAATGTCGATCTCGCTAATGTCTATCTCGCGAATGTCGATCTCGATAATGTCGATCTCGCTTATGTCTATCTCGCTAATGTTGAACTTGCTGATGTCGATCTCGCTCATGTCGATCTCGCTAATGTCGATCTCACTAATGTCAATCTCGCTAATGTTTATCTTGTTAATGTCGATCTCGCTAATGTCGATCTTGTTAGTGTCGATCTCGCTAATGTCTATCATGTTAATGTCGATCTCGCTAATGTCTATCTCGCGAATGTCGATCTCGCTAATGTCGATCTCGCTAATGTCGATCTCGCTAATGTCAATCTCGCTAATGTCGATCTCGCTCATGTCGATCTCGCTAATGTCGATCTCGTTAATGTCGATCTTGCTAATGTCTACCTTGTTAATGTTGATCTCGCTAATGTCGATCTCGCTAATGTCGATCTTGCTAATGTCGATCTCGCTAATGTCGATCTTGTTAGTGTCGATCTCGCTAATGTCTATCTTGTTAATGTCGATCTCGCTAATGTCTATCTCGCGAATGTCGATCTCGATAATGTCGATCTCGCTTATGTCTATCTCGCTAATGTTGAACTTGCTGATGTCGATCTCGCTAATGTCGATCACGCTAATGTCGATCTCGCTAATGTCGATCTTGTTAGTGTCGATCTCGCTAATGTCTATCTTGTTAATGTCGATCTCGCTAATGTCGATCTCGCTAATGTCTATCTCGCTAATGTCGATCTCGTTAATGTCGATCTCGCTAATGTCGATCTCGCTAATGTCGATCTCGCTAATGTCGATCTCGCTAATGTCGATCTCGCTAATGTCTATCTTGTTAATGTCGATCTCGCTAATTCCGATCTCGCTAATGTCGATCTCGCTAATGTCGATCTCACTAATGTCGATCTCGTTAATGTCGATCTTGCTAATGTCTACCTTGTTAATGTTGATCTCGCTAATGTCGATCTCGCTAATGTCGATCTTGCTAATGTCGATCTCGCTAATGTCGATCTTGTTAGTGTCGATCTCGCTAATGTCTATCTCGCGAATGTCGATCTCGATAATGTCGATCTCGCTTATGTCTATCTCGCTAATGTTGAACTTGCTGATGTCGATCTCGCTCATGTCGATCTCGCTAATGTCGATCTCACTAATGTCAATCTCGCTAATGTTTATCTTGTTAATGTCGATCTCGCTAATGTCGATCTTGTTAGTGTCGATCTCGCTAATGTCTATCATGTTAATGTCGATCTCGCTAATGTCTATCTCGCGAATGTCGATCTCGCTAATGTCGATCTCGCTAATGTCGATCTCGCTAATGTCAATCTCGCTAATGTCGATCTCGCTCATGTCGATCTCGCTAATGTCGATCTCGCTAACATCGATCTCGCGAATGTCGATCTTGCTAATGTCGATCTCGCTAATGTCGATCTCGCCAATATCGATCTTGTTAATGTCGATCTTGCTAATGTCGATCTCGCTAACATCGATCTCGCTAATGTCGATCTCGCTAATGTCGATCTCGCAAATATCGATCTTGTTAATGTCGATCTGGTTAATGTTGATTTTGCTAATGTCGATCTCGCTCATGTCGATCTCGCTCATGTCGATCTCGGTAATGTCGATCTCGCTAATGTCGATCTCGCTAATGTCGATCTCGCTAATGTCTATCTTGTTAATGTCGATCTGGTTAATGTCGATCTTGCTAATGTCGATCTCGCTCATGTCGATCTCGGTAATGTCGATCTCGCTAATGTCGATCTCGCTAATGTCTATCTTGTTAATGTCGATCTCGCTAATGTCGATCTCGCTAATGTCGTTCTCGCTAATGTTGATCTCGCTAATGTCTATCTTGCTAATTTCGATCTCGCTAATGTCGATCTCGCTAATGTCGATCTCGCTAATGTCTATCTTGCTAATGCCGATCTCGCTAATGTCGATCTCGCTAATGTCGATCTCGCTAATCTCGATCTCGCTAATGTCTGTCTTGCTAATGCCGATCTCGCTAATATCGATCTCGGTAATGTCGATCTCGCTAATGTCGATCTCGGTAATGTCGATCTCGCTAATGTCGATCTCGCTAATGTCTATCTTGTTAATGTCGATCTGGTTAATATCGATCTTGCGAATGTCGATCTCGCTCATGTCGATCTCGGTAATGTCGATCTCGCTAATGTCGATCTCGCTAATGTCGATCTCGTTAATGTCGATCTTGCTAATGTTGATCCTTCTAATGTCTATCTTGTTAATGTCGATCTCGCTAATGACAATCTTGTTAATGTCGATCTCGCTAACGTCGATCTCGCTAATGTCGATCTCGCTAATGTCGATCTTGCTAATGTCGATCTCGCTAATGTCGATCTCGCTAATGTCGATCTCGCTAATGTCAATCTTGTTAATGTCAATCTCGCTAATGTCGATCTCGCTAATGTCGATCTCGTTAATGTCGATCTTGCTAATGTCTACCTTGTTAATGTTGATCTCGCTAATGTCGATCTCGCTAATGTCGATCTTGCTAATGTCGATCTCGCTAATGTCGATCTTGTTAGTGTCGATCTCGCTAATGTCTATCTTGTTAATGTCGATCTCGCTAATGTCTATCTCGCGAATGTCGATCTCGATAATGTCGATCTCGCTTATGTCTATCTCGCTAATGTTGAACTTGCTGATGTCGATCTCGCTAATGTCGATCACGCTAATGTCGATCTCGCTAATGTCGATCTTGTTAGTGTCGATCTCGCTAATGTCGATCTCGCTAATGTCTATCTCGCTAATGTCGATCTCGCAAATGTCGATCTCGCTAATGTCGATCACGCTAATGTCGATCTCGCTAATGTCGATCTGGTTAATGTCGATCTGGTTAATGTCGATCGCGCTAATGTCGATCTCGCTAATGTCTATCTCGCTAATGTCGATCTCGCAAATGTCGATCTCGCTAATGTCGATCTCGCTAATGTCGATCTCGCTAATGTCGATCTCGCTAATGTCGATCTCGCTAATGTCTATCTCGCTAATGTCGATCTCGTTAATGTCGATCTCGCTAATGTCGATCTCGCTAATGTCGATCTCGCTAATGTCTATCTTGTTAATGTCGATCTCGCTAATTCCGATCTCGCTAATGTCGATCTCGCTAATGTTGATCTCGCTAATATCTATCTTGTTAATGTCGATCTCGCTAATTCCGATCTCGCTAATGTCGATCTCACTAATGTCAATCTCGCTAATGTCGATCTCACTAATGTCGATCTCGCAAATGTCGATCTCGCTAATGTCGATCTCGCTAATGTCGATCTCGCTAATGTCGATCTCGCTAATGTCAATCTCGCTAATGTCGATCTCACTAATGTCGATCTTGTTAATGTCGATGTCGCTAATGTCGATCTCGCTAATGTCTATCTTGTTAATGTCGATTTTGCTAATGTCGATCTCGCTAATGTCTATCTTGTTAATGTCGATCTCGCTAATGTCGATCTCGCTAATGTCGATCTCGCTAATGTCGATCTCGCTAATATCGATCTTGCTAATGTCGATCTCGCTAATGTCGATCTCGCTAACATCGATCTCGCTAATGTCGAACTTGCTAATGTCGATCTCGTTAATGTCGATCTCGCTAATGTCGATCTTGCTAATGTCGATCTTGTCAATGTCGATCTCGCTAATGTCGATCTCGCTAATGTCGATCTTGTCAATGTCGATCTCGCTAATGTCGATCTCGCTAATGTCTATCTTGTTAATGTCGATCTCGCTAACATCGATCTCGCTAATGTCGATCTCGCTAATGTCGATCTCGCTAACATCGATCTCGCGAATGTCGATCTTGCTAATGTCGATCTCGCTAATGTCGATCTCGCCAATATCGATCTTGTTAATGTCGATCTTGCTAATGTCGATCTCGCTAACTTCGATCTCGCTAATGTCGATCTCGCTAATGTCGATCTCGCAAATATCGATCTTGTTAATGTCGATCTGGTTAATGTTGATTTTGCTAATGTCGATCTCGCTCATGTCGATCTCGGTAATGTCGATCTCGCTAATGTCGATCTCGCTAATGTCTATCTTGTTAATGTCGATCTGGTTAATGTCGATCTTGCTAATGTCGATCTCGCTCATGTCGATCTCGGTAATGTCGATCTCGCTAATGTCGATCTCGCTAATGTCTATCTTGTTAATGTCGATCTCGCTAATGTCGATCTCGTTAATGTCGATCTTGCTAATGTTGATCCTTCTAATGTCTATCTTGTTAATGTCGATCTCGCTAATGACAATCTTGTTAATGTCGATCTCGCTAACGTCGATCTCGCTAATGTCGATCTCGCTAATGTCGATCTTGCTAATGTCGATCTCGCTAATGTCGATCTCGCTAATGTCGATCTTGCTAATGTCAATCTTGTTAATGTCGATCTCGCTAATTTCGATCTCGCTAATGTCGATCTCGTTAATGTCGATCTTGCTAATGTCTACCTTGTTAATGTTGATCTCGCTAATGTCGATCTCGCTAATGTCGATCTTGCTAATGTCGATCTCGCTAATGTCGATCTTGTTAGTGTCGATCTCGCTAATGTCTATCTTGTTAATGTCGATCTCGCTAATGTCTATCTCGCGAATGTCGATCTCGATAATGTCGATCTCGCTTATGTCTATCTCGCTAATGTTGAACTTGCTGATGTCGATCTCGCTAATGTCGATCACGCTAATGTCGATCTCGCTAATGTCGATCTTGTTAGTGTCGATCTCGCTAATGTCTATCTTGTTAATGTCGATCTCGCTAATGTCGATCTCGCTAATGTCTATCTCGCTAATGTCGATCTCGTTAATGTCGATCTCGCTAATGTCGATCTCGCTAATGTCGATCTCGCTAATGTCGATCTCGCTAATGTCGATCTCGCTAATGTCTATCTTGTTAATGTCGATCTCGCTAATTCCGATCTCGCTAATGTCGATCTCGCTAATGTCGATCTCACTAATGTCGATCTCGTTAATGTCGATCTTGCTAATGTCTACCTTGTTAATGTTGATCTCGCTAATGTCGATCTCGCTAATGTCGATCTTGCTAATGTCGATCTCGCTAATGTCGATCTTGTTAGTGTCGATCTCGCTAATGTCTATCATGTTAATGTCGATCTCGCTAATGTCTATCTCGCGAATGTCGATCTCGATAATGTCGATCTCGCTTATGTCTATCTCGCTAATGTTGAACTTGCTGATGTCGATCTCGCTAATGTCGATCACGCTAATGTCGATCTCGCTAATGTCGATCTTGTTAGTGTCGATCTCGCTAATGTCGATCTCGCTAATGTCTATCTCGCTAATGTCGATCTCGCAAATGTCGATCTCGCTAATGTCGATCACGCTAATGTCGATCTCGCTAATGTCGATCTGGTTAATGTCGATCACGCTAATGTCGATCTCGCTAATGTCGATCTTGTTAGTGTCGATCTCGCTAATGTCGATCTCGCTAATGTCGATCTCGCTAATGTCGATCACGCTAATGTCGATCTCGCTAATGTCGATCTGGTTAATGTCGATCTCGCTAATGTCGATCTGGTTAATGTCGATCTCGCTAATGTCGATCTCGCTAATGTCTATCTCGCTAATGTCGATCTCGCAAATGTCGATCTCGCTAATGTCGATCTCGCTAATGTCGATCTCGGTAATGTCGATCTCGCTAATGTCGATCTCGGTAATGTCGATCTCGCTAATCTTCGATCTCGCTAATGTCTATCTTGTTAATGTCGATCTGGTTAATGTCGATCTTGCGAATGTCTATCTCGCTCATGTTGATCTCGGTAATGTCGATCTCGCTAATGTCGATCTCGCTAATGTCGATCTCGTTAATGTCGATCTTGCTAATGTTGATCCTTCTAATGTCTATCTTGTTAATGTCGATCTCGCTAATGACAATCTTGTTAATGTCGATCTCGCTAACGTCGATCTCGCTAATGTCGATCTCGCTAATGTCGATCTTGCTAATGTCGATCTCGCTAATGTCGATCTCGCTAATGTCGATCTCGCTAATGTCAATCTTGTTAATGTCAATCTCGCTAATGTCGATCTCGCTAATGTCGATCTCGTTAATGTCGATCTTGCTAATGTCTACCTTGTTAATGTTGATCTCGCTAATGTCGATCTCGCTAATGTCGATCTTGCTAATGTCGATCTCGCTAATGTCGATCTTGTTAGTGTCGATCTCGCTAATGTCTATCTTGTTAATGTCGATCTCGCTAATGTCTATCTCGCGAATGTCGATCTCGATAATGTCGATCTCGCTTATGTCTATCTCGCTAATGTTGAACTTGCTGATGTCGATCTCGCTAATGTCGATCACGCTAATGTCGATCTCGCTAATGTCGATCTTGTTAGTGTCGATCTCGCTAATGTCTATCTTGTTAATGTCGATCTCGCTAATGTCTATCTCGCTAATGTCGATCTCGTTAATGTCGATCTCGCTCATGTCGATCTCGCTAATGTCGATCTCGCTCATGTCGATCTCGCTCATGTCGATCTCGCCAATGTCTATCTTGTTAATGTCGATCTCGCTAATTCCGATCTCGCTAATGTCGATCTCACTAATGTCAATCTCGCTAATGTCGATCTCACTAATGTCGATCTCGTTAATGTCGATCTTGCTAATGTCTACCTTGTTAATGTTGATCTCGCTAATGTCGATCTCGCTAATGTCGATCTTGCTAATGTCGATCTCGCTAATGTCGATCTTGTTAGTGTCGATCTCGCTAATGTCTATCTTGTTAATGTCGATCTCGCTAATGTCTATCTCGCGAATGTCGATCTTGATAATGTCGATCTCGCTTATGTCTATCTCGCTAATGTTGAACTTGCTGATGTCGATCTCGCTAATGTCGATCACGCTAATGTCGATCTCGCTAATGTCGATCTTGTTAGTGTCGATCTCGCTAATGTCGATCTCGCTAATGTCTATCTCGCTAATGTCGATCTCGCAAATGTCGATCTCGCTAATGTCGATCACGCTAATGTCGATCTCGCTAATGTCGATCTGGTTAATGTCGATCTCGCTAATGTCGATCTCGCTAATGTCTATCTCGCTAATGTCGATCTCGCAAATGTCGATCTCGCTAATGTCGATCTCGCTAATGTCGATCTCGCTAATGTCAATCTCGCTAATGTCGATCTCGCTAATGTCGATCTCGCTAATGTCTATCTCGCTAATGTCGATCTCGTTAATGTCGATCTCGCTAATGTCGATCTCGCTAATGTCGATCTCACTAATGTCAATCTCGCTAATGTCGATCTCACTAATGTCGATCTCGCAAATGTCGATCTCGCTAATGTCGATCTCGCTAATGTCGATCTCGCTAATGTCAATCTCGCTAATGTCGATCTCGCTCATGTCGATCTCGCTAATGTCGATCTCACTAATGTCAATCTCGCTAATGTTTATCTTGTTAATGTCGATCTCGCTAATGTCGATTGACATTAGCGAGATCGACATTAGCGAGATCGACATTAGCGAGATCGACATTAGTGAGATCTCGCTAATGTCGAACTTGCTAATGTCGATCTCGTTAATGTCGATCTTGCTAATGTCGATCTTGCTAATGTCGATCTTGTCAATGTCGATCTCGCTAATGTCGATCTCGCTAATGTCGATCTCGCTAACATCGATCTCGCGAATGTCGATCTTGCTAATGTCGATCTCGCTAATGTCGATCTCGCCAATATCGATCTTGTTAATGTCGATCTTGCTAATGTCGATCTCGCTAACATCGATCTCGCTAATGTCGATCTCGCTAATGTCGATCTCGCAAATATCGATCTTGTTAATGTCGATCTGGTTAATGTTGATTTTGCTAATGTCGATCTCGCTCATGTCGATCTCGCTCATGTCGATCTCGGTAATGTCGATCTCGCTAATGTCGATCTCGCTAATGTCGATCTCGCTAATGTCTATCTTGTTAATGTCGATCTGGTTAATGTCGATCTTGCTAATGTCGATCTCGCTCATGTCGATCTCGGTAATGTCGATCTCGCTAATGTCGATCTCGCTAATGTCTATCTTGTTAATGTCGATCTCGCTAATGTCGATCTCGCTAATGTCGTTCTCGCTAATGTTGATCTCGCTAATGTCTATCTTGCTAATTTCGATCTCGCTAATGTCGATCTCGCTAATGTCGATCTCGCTAATGTCTATCTTGTTAATGTCGATCTGGTTAATGTCGATCTTGCTAATGTCGATCTCGCTCATGTCGATCTCGGTAATGTCGATCTCGCTAATGTCGATCTCGCTAATGTCTATCTTGCTAATGCCGATCTCGCTAATGTCGATCTCGCTAATGTCGATCTCGCTAATCTCGATCTCGCTAATGTCTGTCTTGCTAATGCCGATCTCGGTAATGTCGATCTCGCTAATGTCGATCTCGGTAATGTCGATCTCGCTAATGTCGATCTCGCTAATGTCTATCTTGTTAATGTCGATCTGGTTAATGTCAATCTTGCGAATGTCGATCTCGCTCATGTCGATCTCGGTAATGTCGATCTCGCTAATGTCGATCTCGCTAATGTCGATCTCGTTAATGTCGATCTTGCTAATGTTGATCCTTCTAATGTCTATCTTGTTAATGTCGATCTCGCTAATGTCGATCTCGCTAATGTCTATATTGTTAATGTCGATCTTGTTAACGCGATCTCGATAATGTCGATCTCGCTAATGTCGATCTCGCTAATGTCTATCTTGTTAACGTCGATCTCGCTAAAGTTGAACTTGCTAATGTCGATCTTGTTAATGTCGATCTCGCTAATGTCGATCTCGCTAATGTCGATCTCGCTAATGTCGATCTCGTTAACGTCGATCTTGCTAATGTTGAAGTTGCTGATGTCGATCTTGTTAATGTCGATCTCGCTAATGTCGATCTCGCTAAAGTCGATCTCGTTAACGTCGATCTTGCTAATGTCGATCTTGCTAATGTTGAACTTGCTGATGTCGATCTTGTTAATGTCGATCACGCTAATGTCGATCTCGTTAATGCCGATCTCGCTAATGTCGATCTCGCTAATGTCGATCTCGTTAATGTCGATCACGCTAATGTCGATCTCGCTAATGTCGATCTTGTTAATGTCGATCACGCTAATGTCGATCTCGCTCATGTCGATCTCGCTAATGTCGATCTCGCTCATGTCGATCTCGGTAATGTCGATCTCGCTAATGTCTATCTTGTTAATGACGATCTCGCTAATGTCGATCTCGCTAATGTCGTTCTCGCTAATGTCGATCTCGCTAATGTCTATCTTGCTAATTTCGATCTCGCTAATGTCGATCTCGCTAATGTCGATCTCGCTAATCTCGATCTCGCTAATGTCTGTCTTGCTAATGCCGATCTCGCTAATGTCGATCTCGCTAATGTCGATCTCGCTAATGTCGATCTCGCTAATGTCGATCTCGCTAATGTCTATATCGTTAATGTCGATCTTGTTAACGCGATCTCGATAATGTCGATCTCGCTAATGTCTATATCGTTAATGTCGATCTTGTTAACGCGATCTCGATAATGTCGATCTCGCTAATGTCTATCTTGTTAATGTCGATCTCGCTAATGTCGATCTCGATAATGTCGATCTCGCTCATGTCGATCTCGCTAATGTCTATATCGTTAATGTCGATCTTGTTAACGCGATCTCGATAATGTCGATCTCGCTAATGTCTATCTTGTTAATGTCGATCTCGCTAATGTCGATCTCGCTCATGTCGATCTCGCTCATGTCGATCTCGCTCATGTCGATCTCGGTAATGTCGATCTCGCTAATGTCTATCTTGTTAATGTCGATCTGGTTAATGTCGATCTTGCTAATGTCGATCTCGCTCATGTCGATCTCGGTAATGTCGATCTCGCTAATGTCGATCTCGCTAATGTCGATCTCGCTAATGTCTATCTTGTTAATGTCGATCTCGCTAATGTCGATCTCGCTAATGTCGTTCTCGCTAATGTTGATCTCGCTAATGTCTATCTTGCTAATTTCGATCTCGCTAACGTCGATCTCGCTAATGTCGATCTCGCTAATGTCGATCTCGCTAATGTCTATCTTGCTAATGCCGATCTCGCTAATGTCGATCTCGCTAATGTCGATCTCGCTAATGTCGATCTCGCTAATGTCTATATTGTTAATGTCGATCTTGTTAACGCGATCTCGATAATGTCGATCTCGCTAATGTCGGTCTCGCTAATGTCGATCTCGCTAATGTCTATCTTGTTAACGTCGATCTCGCTAAAGTTGAACTTGCTAATGTCGATCTTGTTAATGTCGATCTCGCTAATGTCGATCTCGCTAATGTCGATCTCGCTAATGTCTATCTTGTTAACGTCGATCTCGCTAAAGTTGAACTTGCTAATGTCGATCTCGTTAACGTCGATCTTGCTAATGTTGAAGTTGCTGATGTCGATCTTGTTAATGTCGATCACGCTAATATCGATCTCGCTAATGTCGATCTCGTTAATGTCGATCTCGCTAATGTTGAACTTGCTAATGTCGATCTTGTTAATGTCGATCTCGCTCATGTCGATCTCGCTCATGTCGATCTCGTTAACGTCGATCTTGCTCATGTCGATCTCGCTAATGTCGATCTCGCTAATGTCTATCTTGTTAATGTCGATCTCGCTAATGTCGATCTTGCTAATGTCGATCTCGCTCATGTCGATCTCGGTAATGTCGATCTCGCTAATGTCGATCTCGCTAATGTCGATCTCGCTAATGTCTATCTTGTTAATGTCGATCTCGCTAATGTCGATCTCGCTCATGTCGTTCTCGCTAATGTCGATCTCGCTAATGTCGATCTCGCTAATGTCGATCTCGCTCATATCGATCTCGGTAATGTCGATCTCGCTAATGTCGATCTCGCTAATGTCGATCTCGCTAATGTCGATCTCGCTCATGTCTATCTTGCTAATGTCGATCTCGCTAATGTCGATCTCGCTAATGTCGATCTCGCTAATCTCGATCTCGCTAATGTCTGTCTTGCTAATGCCGATCTCGCTAATGTCGATCTCGCTAATGTCGATCTCGCTAATGTCGATCTCGCTAATGTCGATCTCGCTAATGTCTATATCGTTAATGTCGATCTTGTTAACGCGATCTCGATAATGTCGATCTCGCTAATGTCTATATCGTTAATGTCGATCTTGTTAACGCGATCTCGATAATGTCGATCTCGCTAATGTCTATCTTGTTAATGTCGATCTCGCTAATGTCGATCTCGCTAATGTCGATCTCGCTCATGTCGATCTCGCTCATGTCGATCTCGCTCATGTCGATCTCGGTAATGTCGATCTCGCTAATGTCTATCTTGTTAATGTCGATCTGGTTAATGTCGATCTTGCTAATGTCGATCTCGCTCATGTCGATCTCGGTAATGTCGATCTCGCTAATGTCGATCTCGCTAATGTCTATCTTGTTAATGTCGATCTCGCTAATGTCGATCTCGCTCATGACGTTCTCGCTAATGTTGATCTCGCTAATGTCTATCTTGCTAATTTCGATCTCGCTAATGTCGATCTCGCTAATGTCGATCTCGCTAATGTCGATCTCGCTAATGTCTATCTTGCTAATGCCGATCTCGCTAATGTCGATCTCGCTAATGTCGATCTCGCTAATGTCGATCTCGCTAATGTCTATATTGTTAATGTCGATCTTGTTAACGCGATCTCGATAATGTCGATCTCGCTAATGTCGATCTCGCTAATGTCGATCTCGCTAATGTCTATCTTGTTAACGTCGATCTCGCTAAAGTTGAACTTGCTAATGTCGATCTTGTTAATGTCGATCTCGCTAATGTCGATCTCGCTAATGTCGATCTCGCTAATGTCGATCTCGTTAACGTCGATCTTGCTAATGTTGAAGTTGCTGATGTCGATCTTGTTAATGTCGATCTCGCTAATGTCGATCTCGCTAATGTCGATCTCGTTAACGTCGATCTTGCTAATGTCGATCTTGCTAATGTTGAACTTGCTGATGTCGATCTTGTTAATGTCGATCACGCTAATGTCGATCTCGTTAATGCCGATCTCGCTAATGTCGATCTCGCTAATGTCGATCTCGTTAATGTCGATCACGCTAATGTCGATCTCGCTAATGTCGATCTTGTTAATGTCGATCACGCTAATGTCGATCTCGCTCATGTCGATCTCGCTAATGTCGATCTCGCTCATGTCGATCTCGGTAATGTCGATCTCGCTAATGTCTATCTTGTTAATGACGATCTCGCTAATGTCGATCTCGCTAATGTCGTTCTCGCTAATGTCGATCTCGCTAATGTCTATCTTGCTCATTTCGATCTCGCTAATGTCGATCTCGCTAATGTCGATCTCGCTAATCTCGATCTCGCTAATGTCTGTCTTGCTAATGCCGATCTCGCTAATGTCGATCTCGCTAATGTCGATCTCGCTAATGTCGATCTCGCTAATGTCGATCTCGCTAATGTCTATATCGTTAATGTCGATCTTGTTAACGCGATCTCGATAATGTCGATCTCGCTAATGTCTATCTTGTTAATGTCGATCTCGCTCATGTCGATCTCGCTCATGTCGATCTCGCTCATGTCGATCTCGCTCATGTCGATCTCGGTAATGTCGATCTCGCTAATGTCTATCTTGTTAATGTCGATCTGGTTAATGTCGATCTTGCTAATGTCGATCTCGCTCATGTCGATCTCGGTAATGTCGATCTCGCTAATGTCGATCTCGCTAATGTCGATCTCGCTAATGTCTATCTTGTTAATGTCGATCTCGCTAATGTCGATCTCGCTCATGTCGTTCTCGCTAATGTTGATCTCGCTAATGTCTATCTTGCTAATTTCGATCTCGCTAATGTCGATCTCGGTAATGTCGATCTCGCTAATGTCGATCTCGCTAATGTCGATCTCGCTAATGTCGATCTCGCTCATGTCTATCTTGCTAATGTCGATCTCGCTAATGTCGATCTCGCTAATGTCGATCTCGCTAATCTCGATCTCGCTAATGTCTGTCTTGCTAATGCCGATCTCGCTAATGTCGATCTCGCTAATGTCGATCTCGCTAATGTCGATCTCGCTAATGTCGATCTCGCTAATGTCTATATCGTTAATGTCGATCTTGTTAACGCGATCTCGATAATGTCGATCTCGCTAATGTCTATATCGTTAATGTCGATCTTGTTAACGCGATCTCGATAATGTCGATCTCGCTAATGTCTATCTTGTTAATGTCGATCTCGCTAATGTCGATCTCGCTAATGTCGATCTCGCTCATGTCGATCTCGCTCATGTCGATCTCGCTCATGTCGATCTCGGTAATGTCGATCTCGCTAATGTCTATCTTGTTAATGTCGATCTGGTTAATGTCGATCTTGCTAATGTCGATCTCGCTCATGTCGATCTCGGTAATGTCGATCTCGCTAATGTCGATCTCGCTAATGTCGATCTCGCTAATGTCTATCTTGTTAATGTCGATCTCGCTAATGTCGATCTCGCTAATGTCGTTCTCGCTAATGTTGATCTCGCTAATGTCTATCTTGCTAATTTCGATCTCGCTAATGTCGATCTCGCTAATGTCGATCTCGCTAATGTCGATCTCGCTAATGTCTATCTTGCTAATGCCGATCTCGCTAATGTCGATCTCGCTAATGTCGATCTCGCTAATGTCGATCTCGCTAATGTCTATATTGTTAATGTCGATCTTGTTAACGCGATCTCGATAATGTCGATCTCGCTAATGTCGATCTCGCTAATGTCTATCTTGTTAACTTCGATCTCGCTAAAGTTGAACTTGCTAATGTCGATCTTGTTAATGTCGATCTCGCTAATGTCGATCTCGCTAATGTCGATCTCGCTAATGTCGATCTCGTTAACGTCGATCTTGCTAATGTTGAAGTTGCTGATGTCGATCTTGTTAATGTCGATCTCGCTAATGTCGATCTCGCTAATGTCGATCTCGTTAACGTCGATCTTGCTAATGTCGATCTTGCTAATGTTGAACTTGCTGATGTCGATCTTGTTAATGTCGATCACGCTAATGTCGATCTCGTTAATGCCGATCTCGCTAATGTCGATCTCGCTAATGTCGATCTCGTTAATGTCGATCACGCTAATGTCGATCTCGCTAATGTCGATCTTGTTAATGTCGATCACGCTAATGTCGATCTCGCTCATGTCGATCTCGCTAATGTCGATCTCGCTCATGTCGATCTCGGTAATGTTGATCTCGCTAATGTCTATCTTGTTAATGACGATCTCGCTAATGTCGATCTCGCTAATGTCGTTCTCGCTAATGTCGATCTCGCTAATGTCTATCTTGCTAATTTCGATCTCGCTAATGTCGATCTCGCTAATGTCGATCTCGCTAATCTCGATCTCGCTAATGTTTGTCTTGCTAATGCCGATCTCGCTAATGTCGATCTCGCTAATGTCGATCTCGCTAATGTCGATCTCGCTAATGTCGATCTCGCTAATGTCTATATCGTTAATGTCGATCTTGTTAACGCGATCTCGATAATGTCGATCTCGCTAATGTCTATATCGTTAATGTCGATCTTGTTAACGCGATCTCGATAATGTCGATCTCGCTAATGTCTATCTTGTTAATGTCGATCTCGCTAATGTCGATCTCGATAATGTCGATCTCGCTCATGTCGATCTCGCTAATGTCTATATCGTTAATGTCGATCTTGTTAACGCGATCTCGATAATGTCGATCTCGCTAATGTCTATCTTGTTAATGTCGATCTCGCTAATGTCGATCTCGCTAATGTCGATCTCGCTCATGTCGATCTCGCTCATGTCGATCTCGCTCATGTCGATCTCGCTCATGTCGATCTCGGTAATGTCGATCTCGCTAATGTCGATCTCGCTAATGTCGATCTCGCTAATGTCTATCTTGTTAATGTCGATCTCGCTCATGACGTTCTCGCTAATGTTGATCTCGCTAATGTCTATCTTGCTAATTTCGATCTCGCTAATGTCGATCTCGCTAATGTCGATCTCGCTAATGTCGATCTCGCTAATGTCTATCTTGCTAATGCCGATCTCGCTAATGTCGATCTCGCTAATGTCGATCTCGCTAATGTCGATCTCGCTAATGTCTATATTGTTAATGTCGATCTTGTTAACGCGATCTCGATAATGTCGATCTCGCTAATGTCGATCTCGCTAATGTCGATCTCGCTAATGTCTATCTTGTTAACGTCGATCTCGCTAAATTTGAACTTGCTAATGTCGATCTTGTTAATGTCGATCTCGCTAATGTCGATCTCGCTAATGTCGATCTCGCTAATGTCGATCTCGTTAACGTCGATCTTGCTAATGTTGAAGTTGCTGATGTCGATCTTGTTAATGTCGATCACGCTAATGTCGATCTCGCTAATGTCGATCTCGTTAATGTCGATCTCGCTAATGTTGAACTTGCTAATGTCGATCTTGTTAATGTCGATCTCGCTAATGTCGATCTCGCTAATGTCGATCTCGTTAACGTCGATCTTGCTAATGTCGATCTCGCTAATGTCGATCTCGTTAATGTCGATCACGCTAATGTCGATCTCGCTAATGTCGATCTTGTTAATGTCGATCACACTAATGTCGATCTCGCTCATGTCGATCTCGGTAATGTCGATCTCGCTAATGTCGATCTCGCTAATGTCGATCTCGCTAATGTATATCTTGTTAATGTCGATCTGGTTAATGTCGATCTTGCTAATGTCGATCTCGCTCATGTCGATCTCGGTAATGTCGATCTCGCTAATGTCTATCTTGTTAATGTCGATCTCGCTAATGTCGATCTCGCTAATGTCGTTCTCGCTAATGTTGATCTCGCTCATGTCTATCTTGCTAATTTCGATCTCGCTAATGTCGATCTCGCTGATGTCGATCTCGCTAATGTCGATCTCGCTAATGTCTATCTTGCTAATGCCAATCTCGCTAATGTCGATCTCGCTAATGTCGATCTCGCTAATGTCGATCTCGCTAATGTCGATCTCGCTAATGTCTATATCGTTAATGTCGATCTTGTTAACGCGATCTCGATAATGTCGATCTCGCTAATGTCTATCTTGTTAATGTCGATCACGCTAATGTCGATCTCGCTCATATCGATCTCTGTAATGTCGATCTCGCTAATGTCGATCTCGCTAATGTCGATCTCGCTAATGTCGATCTCGCTCATGTCTATCTTGCTAATGTCGATCTCGCTAATGTTGATCTCGCTAATGTCTATCTTGCTAATGCCGATCTCGCTAATGTCGATCTCGCTAATGTCGATCTCGCTAATGTCGATCTCGCTCATATCGATCTCGGTAATGTCGATCTCGCTAATGTCGATCTCGCTAATGTCGATCTCGCTAATGTCGATCTCGCTCATGTCTATCTTGCTAATGTCGATCTCGCTAATGTCGATCTCGCTAATGTCTATCTTGCTAATGCCGATCTCGCTAATGTCGATCTCGCTAATGTCGATCTCGCTAATGTCGATCTCGCTAATGTCGATCTCGCTAATGTCTATATCGTTAATGTCGATCTTGTTAACGCGATCTCGATAATGTCGATCTCGCTAATGTCGATCTCGCTAATGTCTATCTTGTTAATGTCGATCACGCTAATGTCGATCTCGCTCATGTCGATCTCGGTAATGTCGATCTCGCTAATGTCGATCTCGCTAATGTCTATCTTGTTAATGTCGATCTCGCTAATGTCGATCTCGCTAATGTCGTTCTCGCTAATGTTGATCTCGCTAATGTCTATCTTGCTAATTTCGATCTCGCTAATGTCGATCTCGCTAATGTCGATCTCGCTAATGTCTATCTTGCTAATGCCGATCTCGCTAATGTCGATCTCGCTAATGTCGATCTCGCTAATGTCTATATCGTTAATGTCGATCTTGTTAACGCGATCTCGATAATGTCGATCTCGCTAATGTCGATCTCGCTAATGTCTTTCTTGTTAATGTCGATCTCGCTAATGTTGAACTTGCTAATGTCGATCTTGTTAATGTCGATCTCGCTAATGTCGATCTCGCTAATGTCGATCTCGTTAACGTCGATCTTGCTAATGTCGATCTTGCTAATGTTGAACTTGCTGATGTCGATCTTGTTAATGTCGATCACGCTAATGTCGATCTCGTTAATGCCGATCTCGCTAATGTCGATCTCGCTAATGTCGATCTCGTTAATGTCGATCACGCTAATGTCGATCTCGCTAATGTCGATCTTGTTAATGTCGATCACGCTAATGTCGATCTCGCTCATGTCGATCTCGCTAATGTCGATCTCGCTCATGTCGATCTCGGTAATGTCGATCTCGCTAATGTCTATCTTGTTAATGACGATCTCGCTAATGTCGATCTCGCTAATGTCGTTCTCGCTAATGTCGATCTCGCTAATGTCTATCTTGCTAATTTCGATCTCGCTAATGTCGATCTCGCTAATGTCGATCTCGCTAATCTCGATCTCGCTAATGTCTGTCTTGCTAATGCCGATCTCGCTAATGTCGATCTCGCTAATGTCGATCTCGCTAATGTCGATCTCGCTAATGTCTATATCGTTAATGTCGATCTTGTTAACGCGATCTCGATAATGTCGATCTCGCTAATGTCTATATCGTTAATGTCGATCTTGTTAACGCGATCTCGATAATGTCGATCTCGCTAATGTCTATCTTGTTAATGTCGATCTCGCTAATGTCGATCTCGCTAATGTCGATCTCGCTCATGTCGATCTCGCTCATGTCGATCTCGGTAATGTCGATCTCGCTAATGTCTATCTTGTTAATGTCGATCTGGTTAATGTCGATCTTGCTAATGTCGATCTCGCTCATGTCGATCTCGGTAATGTCGATCTCGCTAATGTCGATCTCGCTAATGTCGATCTCGCTAATGTCTATCTTGTTAATGTCGATCTCGCTAATGTCGATCTCGCTAATGTCGTTCTCGCTAATGTTGATCTTGCTAATGTCTATCTTGCTAATTTCGATCTCGCTAATGTCGATCTCGCTAATGTCGATCTCGCTAATGTCGATCTCGCTAATGTCTATCTTGCTAATGCCGATCTCGCTAATGTCGATCTCGCTAATGTCGATCTCGCTAATGTCGATCTCGCTAATGTCTATATTGTTAATGTCGATCTTGTTAACGCGATCTCGATAATGTCGATCTCGCTAATGTCGATCTCGCTAATGTCGATCTCGCTAATGTCTATCTTGTTAACGTCGATCTCGCTAAAGTTGAACTTGCTAATGTCGATCTTGTTAATGTCGATCTCGCTAATGTCGATCTCGCTAATGTCGATCTCGCTAATGTCGATCTCGTTAACGTCGATCTTGCTAATGTTGAAGTTGCTGATGTCGATCTTGTTAATGTCGATCACGCTAATGTCGATCTCGCTAATGTCGATCTCGTTAATGTCGATCTCGCTAATGTTGAACTTGCTAATGTCGATCTTGTTAATGTCGATCTCGCTAATGTCGATCTCGCTAATGTCGATCTCGTTAACGTCGATCTTGCTAATGTCGATCTCGCTAATGTCGATCTCGTTAATGTCGATCACGCTAATGTCGATCTCGCTAATGTCGATCTTGTTAATGTCGATCACGCTAATGTCGATCTCGCTCATGTCGATCTCGGTAATGTCGATCTCGCTAATGTCGATCTCGCTAATGTCGATCTCGCTAATGTATATCTTGTTAATGTCGATCTGGTTAATGTCGATCTTGCTAATGTCGATCTCGCTCATGTCGATCTCGGTAATGTCGATCTCGCTCATGTCTATCTTGCTAATTTCGATCTCGCTAATGTCGATCTCGCTGATGTCGATCTCGCTAATGTCGATCTCGCTAATGTCTATCTTGCTAATGCCGATCTCGCTAATGTCGATCTCGCTAATGTCGATCTCGCTAATGTCGATCTCGCTAATGTCTATATCGTTAATATCGATCTTGTTAACGCGATCTCGATAATGTCGATCTCGCTAATGTCGATCTCGCTAATGTCTATCTTGTTAATGTCGATCACGCTAATGTCGATGTCGCTCATATCGATCTCGGTAATGTCGATCTCGCTAATGTCGATCTCGCTAATGTCGATCTCGCTAATGTCGATCTCGCTCATGTCTATCTTGCTAATGTCGATCTTGTTAATGTCAATCACGCTAATGTCGATCTCGCTCATGTCGATCTCGCTCATGTCGATCTCGGTAATGTCGATCTCGCTAATGTCTATCTTGTTAATGTCGATCACGCTAATGTCGATCTCGCTCATATCGATCTCGGTAATGTCGATCTCGCTAATGTCGATCTCGCTAATGTCGATCTCGCTAATGTCGATCTCGCTCATGTCTATCTTGCTAATGTCGATCTTGTTAATGTCAATCACGCTAATGTCGATCTCGCTCATGTCGATCTCGCTCATGTCGATCTCGGTAATGTCGATCTCGCTAATGTCTATCTTGTTAATGTCGATCTGGTTAATGTCGATCTTGCTAATGTCGATCTCGCTCATGTCGATCTCGGTAATGTCGATCTCGCTAATGTCGATCTCGCTAATGTCGATCTCGCTAATGTCTATCTTGTTAATGTCGATCTCGCTAATGTCGATCTCGCTAATGTCGTTCTCGCTAATGTTGATCTCGCTAATGTCTATCTTGCTAATTTCGATCTCGCTAATGTCGATCTCGCTAATGTCGATCTCGCTAATGTCGATCTCGCTCATGTCGATCTCGGTAATGTCGATCTCGCTAATGTCGATCTCGCTAATGTCGATCTCGCAAATGTCTATCTTGTTAATGTCGATCTGGTTAATGTCGATCTTGCTAATGTCGATCTCGCTCATGTCGATCTCGGTAATGTCGATCTCGCTAATGTCGATCTCGCTAATGTCTATCTTGTTAATGTCGATCTCGCTAATGTCGATCTCGCTAATGTCGATCTTGCTAATGTCGATCTTGCTAATGTCGATCTCGCTAATGTCGATCTCGCTAACATCGATCTCGCTAATGTAGAACTTGCTAATGTCGATCTCGTTAATGTCGATCTCGCTAATGTCGATCTTGCTAATGTCGATCTTGTCAATGTCGATCTCGCTAATGTCGATCTCGCTAATGTCTATCTTGTTAATGTCGATCTCGCTAACATCGATCTCGCTAATGTCGATCTCGCTAATGTCGATGTCGCTAATGTCGATCTCGCTAACATCGATCTCGCGAATGTCGATCTTGCTAATGTCGATCTCGCTAATTCCGATCTCGCTAATGTCGATCTCACTAATGTCAATCTCGCTAATGTCGATCTCACTAATGTGGATCTCGCAAATGTCGATCTTGCTAATGTCGATCTCGCTAATGTCGATCTCGCTAATGTCGATCTCGCTAATGTCGATCTCACTAATGTCGATCTTGTTAATGTCGATGTCGCTAATGTCGATCTCGCTAATGTCTATCTTGTTAATGTCGATTTTGCTAATGTCGATCTCGCTAATGTCTATCCTGTTAATGTCGATCTCGCTAATGTCGATCTCGCTAATGTCGATCTCGCTAATGTCGATCTCGCTAATGTCGATCTTGCTAATGTCGATCTCGCTAATGTCGATCTCGCTAACATCGATCTCGCTAATGTCGAACTTGCTAATGTCGATCTCGTTAATGTCGATCTCGCTAATGTCGATCTTGCTAATGTCGATCTTGTCAATGTCGATCTCGCTAATGTCGATCTCGCTAATGTCGATCTCGCTAATGTCGATCTCGCTAACGTCGATCTCGCTAATGTTGATCTCGCTCATGTCGATCTCGCTAATGTCGATCTCGCCAATATCGATCTTGTTAATGTCGATCTTGCTAATGTCGATCTCGCTAACATCGATCTCGCTAATGTCGATCTCGCTAATGTCGATCTCGCAAATATCGATCTTGTTAATGTCGATCTGGTTAATGTTGATTTTGCTAATGTCGATCTCGCTCATGTCGATCTCGGTAATGTCGATCTCGCTAATGTCGATCTCGCTAATGTCGATCTCGCTAATGTCTATCTTGTTAATGTCGATCTGGTTAATGTCGATCTTGCTAATGTCGATCTCGCTCATGTCGATCTCGGTAATGTCGATCTCGCTAATGTCGATCTCGCTAATGTCTATCTTGTTAATGTCGATCTCGCTAATGTCGATCTCGCTAATGTCGTTCTCGCTAATGTTGATCTCGCTAATGTCTATCTTGCTAATTTCGATCTCGCTAATGTCGATCTCGCTAATGTCGATCTCGCTAATGTCTATCTTGCTAATGCCGATCTCGCTAATGTCGATCTCGCTAATGTCGATCTCGCTAATGTCGATCTCGCTAATGTCTATATCGTTAATGTCGATCTCGCTAATGTCGATCTCGCTAATGTCGATCTCGCTAATTCCGATCTCGCTAATGTCGATCTCACTAATGTCAATCTCGCTAATGTCGATCTCACTAATGTCGATCTTGCAAATGTCGATCTCGCTAATGTCGATCTCGCTAATGTCGATCTCGCTAATGTCAATCTCGCTAATGTCGATCTCACTAATGTCGATCTTGTTAATGTCGATGTCGCTAATGTCGATCTCGCTAATGTCTATCTTGTTAATGTCGATTTTGCTAATGTCGATCTCGCTAATGTCTATCTTGTTAATGTCGATCTCGCTAATGTCGATCTCGCTAATGTCGATCTCGCTAATGTCGATCTTGCTAATGTCGATCTCGCTAATGTCGATCTCGCTAACATCGATCTCGCTAATGTCGAACTTGCTAATGTCGATCTCGTTAATGTCGATCTCGCTAATGTCGATCTTGCTAATGTCGATCTCGCTAATGTTGATCTCGCTAATGTCGATCTCGCTAATGTCGATCTTGTCAATGTCGATCTCGCTAATGTCGATCTCGCTAATGTCTATCTTGTTAATGTCGATCTCGCGAACATCGATCTCGCTAATGTCAATCTTGTTTATGTCGATCTCGCTAATGTCGATCTCGCTAATGTCGTTCTCGCTAATGTTGATCTCGCTAATGTCTATCTTGCTAATTTCGATCTCGCTAATGTCGATCTCGCTCATGTCGATCTCGCTAATGTCTATCTTGCTAATGCCGATCTCGCTAATGTCGATCTCGCGAATGTCGATCTCGCTAATGTCGATCTCGCTAATGTCTATATCGTTAATGTTGATCTCGCTAATGTCGATCTCGCTAATGTCGATCTCGCTAATTCCGATCTCGCTAATGTCGATCTCACTAATGTCAATCTCGCTAATGTCGATCTCACTAATGTCGATCTTGCAAATGTCGATCTCGCTAATGTCGATCTCGCTAATGTCAATCTCGCTAATGTCGATCTCACTAATGTCTATCTTGTTAATGTCGATTTTGCTAATGTCGATCTCGCTAATGTCTATCTTGTTAATGTCGATCTCGCTAATGTCGATCTCGCTAATGTCGATCTCGCTAATGTCGATCTTGCTAATGTCGATCTCGCTAATGTCGATCTCGCTAACATCGATCTCGCTAACGTCGAACTTGCTAATGTCGATCTCGTTAATGTCGATCTCGCTAATGTCGATCTTGCTAATGTCGATCTCGCTAATGTCGATCTCGCTAATGTCGATCTCGCTAATGTCGATCTTGTCAATGTCGATCTCGCTAATGTCGATCTCGCTAATGTCTATCTTGTTAATGTCGATCTCGCTAACATCGATCTCGCTAATGTCGATCTCGCTAAAGTCGATCTCGCTAACATCGATCTCGCGAATGTCGATCTTGCTAATGTCGATCTCGCTAATGTCGATCTCGCTAACATCGATCTCGCTAATGTCGATCTCGCTAATGTCGATCTCGCAAATATCGATTTTGTTAATGTCGATCTGGTTAATGTTGATTTTGCTAATGTCGATCTCGCTCATGTCGATCTCGGTAATGTCTATCTTGTTAATGTCGATCTCGCTAATGTCGATCTCGCTAATGTCGATCTCGCTAATGTCTATCTTGTTAATGTCGATCTGGTTAATGTCGATCTTGCTAATGTCGATCTCGCTCATGTCGATCTCGGTAATGTCGATCTCGCTAATGTCGATCTCGCTAATGTCTATCTTGTTAATGTCGATCTTGCTAATGTCGATCTCGTTAATGTCGATCTTGCTAATGTTATTCCTTCTAATGTCTATCTTGTTAATGTCGATCTCGCTAATGTCAATCTTGTTAATGTCGATCTCGCTAACATCGATCTCGCTAATGTCGATCTCGCTAATGTCGATCTTGCTAATGTCGATCTCGCTAATGTCGATCTCGCTAATGTCGATCTCGTTAATGTCAATCTTGTTAATGTCGATCTCGCTAATGTCGATCTCGCTAATGTCGATCTTGTCAATGTCGATCTTGCTAATGTCTACCTTGTTAATGTTGATCTCGCTAATGTCGATCTCGCTAATGTCGATCTTGCTAATGTCGATCTCGCTAATGTCGATCTTGTTAGTGTCGATCTCGCTAATGTCTATCTTGTTAATGTCGATCTCGCTAATGTCTATCTCGCGAATGTCGATCTCGATAATGTCGATCTCGCTTATGTCTATCTCGCTAATGTTGAACTTGCTGATGTCGATCTCGCTAATGTCGATCACGCTAATGTCGATCTCGCTAATGTCGATCTTGTTAGTGTCGATCTCGCTAATGTCTATCTTGTTAATGTCGATCTCGCTAATGTCTATCTCGTGAATGATGATCTCGATAATGTCGATCTCGCTTATGTCTATCTCGCTAATGTTGAACTTGCTGATGTCGATCTCGCTAATGTCGATCGCGCTAATGTCGATCTCGCTAATGTCGATCTTGTTAGTGTCGATCTCGCTAATGTCTATCTTGTTAATGTCGATCTCGCTAATGTCGATCTCGCTAATGTCTATCTCGCTAATGTCGATCTCGTTAATGTCGATCTCGCTAATGTCGATCTCGCTAATGTCGATCTCGCTAATGTCGATCTCGCTAATGTCAATCTCGCTAATGTCGATCTCGCTAATGTCGATCTCGCTAATGTCTATCTTGTTAGTGTCGATCTCGCTAATTCAGATCTCGCTAATGTCAATCTCGCTAATGTCGATCTCACTAATGTCGATCTCGCAAATGTCGATCTCGCTAATGTCGATCTCGCTAATGTCAATCTCGCTAATGTCGATCTCGCTAATTCCGATCTCGCTAATGTCAATCTCACTAATGTCGATCTCACTAATGTCGATCTCGCTAATGTCGATCTCACTAATGTCGATCTCGCAAATGTCGATCTCGCTAATGTCGATCTCGCTAATGTCGATCTCGCTAATGTCGATCTCGCTAATGTCGATCTCGTTAATGTCGATCACGCTAATGTCGATCTCGCTAATGTCGATCTTGTTAATGTCGATCACGCTAATGTCGATTTCGCTCATGTCGATCTCGCTAATGTCGATCTCGCTCATGTCGATCTCAGTAATGTCGATCTCGCTAATGTCTATCTTGTTAATGACGATCTCGCTAATGTCGATCTCGCTAATGTCGTTCTCGCTAATGTCGATCTCGCTAATGTCTATCTTGCTAATTTCGATCTCGCTAATGTCGATCTCGCTAATGTCGATCTCGCTAATCTCGATCTCGCTAATGTCTGTCTTGCTAATGCCGATCTCGCTAATGTCGATCTCGCTAATGTCGATCTCGCTAATGTCGATCTCGCTAATGTCGATCTCGCTAATGTCTATATCGTTAATGTCGATCTTGTTAACGCGATCTCGATAATGTCGATCTCGCTAATGTCTATATCGTTAATGTCGATCTTGTTAACGCGATCTCGATAATGTCGATCTCGCTAATGTCTATCTTGTTAATGTCGATCTCGATAATGTCGATCTCGCTCATGTCGATCTCGCTAATGTCTATATCATTAATGTCGATCTTGTTAACGCGATCTCGATAATGTCGATCTCGCTAATGTCTATCTTGTTAATGTCGATCTCGCTAATGTCGATCTCGCTAATGTCGATCTCGCTCATGTCGATCTCGCTCATGTCGATCTCGCTCATGTCGATCTCGCTCATGTCGATCTCGGTAATGTCGATCTCGCTAATGTCTATCTTGTTAATGTCGATCTGGTTAATGTCGATCTTGCTAATGTCGATCTCGCTCATGTCGATCTCGGTAATGTCGATCTCGCTAATGTCGATCTCGCTAATGTCGATCTCGCTAATGTCTATCTTGTTAATGTCGATCTCGCTAATGTCGATCTCGCTAATGTCGTTCTCGCTAATGTCGATCTCGCTAATGTCTATCTTGCTAATTTCGATCTCGCTAATGTCGATCTCGCTAATGTCGATCTCGCTAATGTCGATCTCGCTAATGTCTATCTTGCTAATGCCGATCTCGCTAATGTCGATCTCGCTAATGTCGATCTCGCTAATGTCGATCTCGCTAATGTCTATATTGTTAATGTCGATCTTGTTAACGCGATCTCGATAATGTCGATCTCGCTAATGTCGATCTCGCTAATGTCGATCTCGCTAATGTCTATCTTGTTAATGTCGATCTCGCTAAAGTTGAACTTGCTAATGTCGATCTTGTTAATGTCGATCTCGCTAATGTCGATCTCGCTAATGTCGATCTCGCTAATGTCGATCTCGTTAACGTCGATCTTGCTAATGTTGAAGTTGCTGATGTCGATCTTGTTAATGTCGATCACGCTAATGTCGATCTCGCTAATGTCGATCTCGTTAATGTCGATCTCGCTAATGTTGAACTTGCTAATGTCGATCTTGTTAATGTCGATCTCGCTAATGTCGATCTCGCTAATGTCGATCTCGTTAAAGTCGATCACGCTAATGTCGATCTCGCTAATGTCGATCTTGTTAATGTCGATCACGCTAATGTCGATCTCGCTCATGTCGATCTCGGTAATGTCGATCTCGCTAATGTCGATCTCGCTAATGTCGATCTCGCTAATGTATATCTTGTTAATGTCGATCTGGTTAATGTCGATCTTGCTAATGTCGATCTCGCTCATGTCGATCTCGGTAATGTCGATCTCGCTAATGTCTATCTTGTTAATGTCGATCTCGCTAATGTCGATCTCGCTAATGTCGTTCTCGCTAATGTTGATCTCGCTCATGTCTATCTTGCTAATTTCGATCTCGCTAATGTCGATCTCGCTGATGTCGATCTCGCTAATGTCGATCTCGCTAATGTCTATCTTGCTAATGCCGATCTCGCTAATGTCGATCTCGCTAATGTCGATCTCGCTAATGTCGATCTCGCTAATGTCGATCTCGCTAATGTCTATATCGTTAATGTCGATCTTGTTAACGCGATCTCGATAATGTCGATCTCGCTAATGTCGATCTCGCTAATGTCTATCTTGTTAATGTCGATCACGCTAATGTCGATCTCGCTCATGTCGATCTCGGTAATGTCGATCTCGCTAATGTCGATCTCGCTAATGTCGATGTCGCTCATGTCTATCTTGCTAATGTCGATCTTGTTAATGTCGATCACGCTAATGTCGATCTCGCTCATGTCGATCTCGCTCATGTCGATCTCGCTCATGTCGATCTCCGTAATGTCGATCTCGCTAATGTCTATCTTGTTAATGTCGATCTGGTTAATGTCGATCTTGCTAATGTCGATCTCGCTCATGTCGATCTCGGTAATGTCGATCTCGCTCATGTCGATCTCGCTAATGTCTATCTTGTTAATGTCGATCTCGCTAATGTCGATCTCGCTAATGTCGTTCTCGCTAATGTTGATCTCGCTAATGTCTATCTTGCTAATTTCGATCTCGCTAATGTCGATCTCGCTAATGTCGATCTCGCTAATGTCTATCTCGCTAATGTCGATCTCGCAAATATCGATCTTGTTAATGTCGATCTGGTTAATGTTGATCTTGCTAATGTCGATCTCGCTCATGTCGATCTCGGTAATGTCGATCTCGCTAATGTCGATCTCGCTAATGTCGATCTCGCTAATGTCTATCTTGTTAATGTCGATCTGGTTAATGTCGATCTTGCTAATGTCGATCTCGCTCATGTCGATCTCGGTAATGTCGATCTCGCTAATGTCGATCTCGCTAATGTCTATCTTGTTAATGTCGATCTCGCTAATGTCGATCTCGCTAATGTCGATCTCGCTAATGTCGATCTCGCTAATGTCGATCTCGCTAACATCGATCTCGCTAATGTCGAACTTGCTAATGTCGATCTCGTTAATGTCGATCTCGCTAATGTCGATCTTGCTAATGTCGATCTTGTCAATGTCGATCTCGCTAATGTCGATCTCGCTAATGTCTATCTTGTTAATGTCGATCTCGCTAACATCGATCTCGCTAATGTCGATCTCGCTAATGTCGATGTCGCTAATGTCGATCTCGCTAACATCGATCTCGCGAATGTCGATCTTGCTAATGTCGATCTCGCTAATTCCGATCTCGCTAATGTCGATCTCACTAATGTCAATCTCGCTAATGTCGATCTCACTAATGTGGATCTCGCAAATGTCGATCTCGCTAATGTCGATCTCGCTAATGTCGATCTTGCTAATGTCGATCTCGCTAATGTCGATCTCGCTAATGTCGATCTCGCTAATGTCGATCTCACTAATGTCGATCTTGTTAATGTCGATGTCGCTAATGTCGATCTCGCTAATGTCTATCTTGTTAATGTCGATTTTGCTAATGTCGATCTCGCTAATGTCTATCTTGTTAATGTCGATCTCGCTAATGTCGATCTCGCTAATGTCGATCTCGCTAATGTCGATCTCGCTAATGTCGATCTTGCTAATGTCGATCTCGCTAATGTCGATCTCGCTAACATCGATCTCGCTAATGTCGAACTTGCTAATGTCGATCTCGTTAATGTCGATCTCGCTAATGTCGATCTTGCTAATGTCGATCTTGTCAATGTCGATCTCGCTAATGTCGATCTCGCTAATGTCGATCTCGCTAATGTCGATCTCGCTAACATCGATCTCGCGAATGTCGATCTTGCTAATGTCGATCTCGCTAATGTCGATCTCGCCAATATCGATCTTGTTAATGTCGATCTTGCTAATGTCGATCTCGCTAACATCGATCTCGCTAATGTCGATCTCGCTAATGTCGATCTCGCAAATATCGATCTTGTTAATGTCGATCTGGTTAATGTTGATTTTGCTAATGTCGATCTCGCTCATGTCGATCTCGCTAATGCCGATTTCGCTAATGTCGATCTCGCTAATGTCGATCTCGTTAATGTCGATCACGCTAATGTCGATCTCGCTAATGTCGATCTTGTTAATGTCGATCACGCTAATGTCGATTTCGCTCATGTCGATCTCGCTAATGTCGATCTCGCTCATGTCGATCTCGGTAATGTCGATCTCGCTAATGTCTATCTTGTTAATGACGATCTCGCTAATGTCGATCTCGCTAATGTCGTTCTCGCTAATGTCGATCTCGCTAATGTCTATCTTGCTAATTTCGATCTCGCTAATGTCGATCTCGCTAATGTCGATCTCGCTAATCTCGATCTCGCTAATGTCTGTCTTGCTAATGCCGATCTCGCTAATGTCGATCTCGCTAATGTCGATCTCGCTAATGTCGATCTCGCTAATGTCGATCTCGCTAATGTCTATATCGTTAATGTCGATCTTGTTAACGCGATCTCGATAATGTCGATCTCGCTAATGTCTATATCGTGAATGTCGATCTTGTTAACGCGATCTCGATAATGTCGATCTCGCTAATGTCTATCTTGTTAATGTCGATCTCGATAATGTCGATCTCGCTCATGTCGATCTCGCTAATGTCTATATCGTTAATGTCGATCTTGTTAACGCGATCTCGATAATGTCGATCTCGCTAATGTCTATCTTGTTAATGTCGATCTCGCTAATGTCGATCTCGCTAATGTCGATCTCGCTCATGTCGATCTCGCTCATGTCGATCTCGCTCATGTCGATCTCGCTCATGTCGATCTCGGTAATGTCGATCTCGCTAATGTCTATCTTGTTAATGTCGATCTGGTTAATGTCGATCTTGCTAATGTCGATCTCGCTCATGTCGATCTCGGTAATGTCGATCTCGCTAATGTCGATCTCGCTAATGTCGATCTCGCTAATGTCTATCTTGTTAATGTCGATCTCGCTAATGTCGATCTCGCTAATGTCGTTCTCGCTAATGTTGATCTCGCTAATGTCTATCTTGCTAATTTCGATCTCGCTAATGTCGATCTCGCTAATGTCGATCTCGCTAATGTCGATCTCGCTAATGTCTATCTTGCTAATGCCGATCTCGCTAATGTCGATCTCGCTAATGTCGATCTCGCTAATGTCGATCTCGCTAATGTCTATATTGTTAATGTCGATCTTGTTAACGCGATCTCGATAATGTCGATCTCGCTAATGTCGATCTTGCTAATGTCGATCTCGCTAATGTCTGTCTTGTTAATGTCGATCTCGCTAAAGTTGAACTTGCTAATGTCGATCTTGTTAATGTCGATCTCGCTAATGTCGATCTCGCTAATGTCGATCTCGCTAATGTCGATCTCGTTAACGTCGATCTTGCTAATGTTGAAGTTGCTGATGTCGATCTTGTTAATGTCGATCACGCTAATGTCGATCTCGCTAATGTCGATCTCGTTAATGTCGATCTCGCTAATGTTGAACTTGCTAATGTCGATCTTGTTAATGTCGATCTCGCTAATGTCGATCTCGCTAATGTCGATCTCGTTAACGTCGATCTTGCTAATGTCGATCTCGCTAATGTCGATCTCGTTAAAGTCGATCACGCTAATGTCGATCTCGCTAATGTCGATCTTGTTAATGTCGATCACGCTAATGTCGATCTCGCTCATGTCGATCTCGGTAATGTCGATCTCGCTAATGTCGATCTCGCTAATGTCGATCTCGCTAATGTATATCTTGTTAATGTCGATCTGGTTAATGTCGATCTTGCTAATGTCGATCTCGCTCATGTCGATCTCGGTAATGTCGATCTCGCTAATGTCTATCTTGTTAATGTCGATCTCGCTAATGTCGATCTCGCTAATGTCGTTCTCGCTAATGTTGATCTCGCTCATGTCTATCTTGCTAATTTCGATCTCGCTAATGTCGATCTCGCTGATGTCGATCTCGCTAATGTCGATCTCGCTAATGTCTATCTTGCTAATGCCGATCTCGCTAATGTCGATCTCGCTAATGTCGATCTCGCTAATGTCGATCTCGCTAATGTCGATCTCGCTAATGTCTATATCGTTAATGTCGATCTTGTTAACGCGATCTCGATAATGTCGATCTCGCTAATGTCGATCTCGCTAATGTCTATCTTGTTAATGTCGATCACGCTAATGTCGATCTCGCTCATGTCGATCTCGGTAATGTCGATCTCGCTAATGTCGATCTCGCTAATGTCGATGTCGCTCATGTCTATCTTGCTAATGTCGATCTTGTTAATGTCGATCACGCTAATGTCGATCTCGCTCATGTCGATCTCGCTCATGTCGATCTCGCTCATGTCGATCTCCGTAATGTCGATCTCGCTAATGTCTATCTTGTTAATGTCGATCTGGTTAATGTCGATCTTGCTAATGTCGATCTCGCTCATGTCGATCTCGGTAATGTCGATCTCGCTAATGTCGATCTCGCTAATGTCTATCTTGTTAATGTCGATCTCGCTAATGTCGATCTCGCTAATGTCGTTCTCGCTAATGTTGATCTCGCTAATGTCTATCTTGCTAATTTCGATCTCGCTAATGTCGATCTCGCTAATGTCGATCTCGCTAATGTCTATCTCGCTAATGTCGATCTCGCAAATATCGATATTGTTAATGTCGATCTGGTTAATGTTGATTTTGCTAATGTCGATCTCGCTCATGTCGATCTCGGTAATGTCGATCTCGCTAATGTCGATCTCGCTAATGTCGATCTCGCTAATGTCTATCTTGTTAATGTCGATCTGGTTAATGTCGATCTTGCTAATGTCGATCTCGCTCATGTCGATCTCGGTAATGTCGATCTCGCTAATGTCGATCTCGCTAATGTCTATCTTGTTAATGTCGATCTCGCTAATGTCGATCTCGCTAATGTCGATCTCGCTAATGTCGATCTCGCTAATGTCGATCTCGCTAACATCGATCTCGCTAATGTCGAACTTGCTAATGTCGATCTCGTTAATGTCGATCTCGCTAATGTCGATCTTGCTAATGTCGATCTTGTCAATGTCGATCTCGCTAATGTCGATCTCGCTAATGTCTATCTTGTTAATGTCGATCTCGCTAACATCGATCTCGCTAATGTCGATCTCGCTAATGTCGATGTCGCTAATGTCGATCTCGCTAACATCGATCTCGCGAATGTCGATCTTGCTAATGTCGATCTCGCTAATTCCGATCTCGCTAATGTCGATCTCACTAATGTCAATCTCGCTAATGTCGATCTCACTAATGTGGATCTCGCAAATGTCGATCTCGCTAATGTCGATCTCGCTAATGTCGATCTTGCTAATGTCGATCTCGCTAATGTCGATCTCGCTAATGTCGATCTCGCTAATGTCGATCTCACTAATGTCGATCTTGTTAATGTCGATGTCGCTAATGTCGATCTCGCTAATGTCTATCTTGTTAATGTCGATTTTGCTAATGTCGATCTCGCTAATGTCTATCTTGTTAATGTCGATCTCGCTAATGTCGATCTCGCTAATGTCGATCTCGCTAATGTCGATCTCGCTAATGTCGATCTTGCTAATGTCGATCTCGCTAATGTCGATCTCGCTAACATCGATCTCGCTAATGTCGAACTTGCTAATGTCGATCTCGTTAATGTCGATCTCGCTAATGTCGATCTTGCTAATGTCGATCTTGTCAATGTCGATCTCGCTAATGTCGATCTCGCTAATGTCGATCTCGCTAATGTCGATCTCGCTAACATCGATCTCGCGAATGTCGATCTTGCTAATGTCGATCTCGCTAATGTCGATCTCGCCAATATCGATCTTGTTAATGTCGATCTTGCTAATGTCGATCTCGCTAACATCGATCTCGCTAATGTCGATCTCGCTAATGTCGATCTCGCAAATATCGATCTTGTTAATGTCGATCTGGTTAATGTTGATTTTGCTAATGTCGATCTCGCTCATGTCGATCTCGCTAATGTCGATCTCGCTAATGTCGATCTCGCTAATGTCTATCTTGTTAATGTCGATCTGGTTAATGTCGATCTTGCTAATGTCGATCTCGCTCATGTCGATCTCGGTAATGTCGATCTCGCTAATGTCGATCTCGCTAATGTCTATCTTGTTAATGTCGATCTCGCTAATGTCGATCTCGCTAATGTCGTTCTCGCTAATGTTGATCTCGCTAATGTCTATCTTGCTAATTTCGATCTCGCTAATGTCGATCTCGCTAATGTCGATCTCGCTAATGTCTATCTTGCTAATGCCGATCTCGCTAATGTCGATCTCGCTAATGTCGATCTCGCTAATGTCGATCTCGCTAATGTCTATATCGTTAATGTCGATCTCGCTAATGTCGATCTCGCTAATGTCGATCTCGCTAATTCCGATCTCGCTAATGTCGATCTCACTAATGTCAATCTCGCTAATGTCGATCTCACTAATGTCGATCTTGCAAATGTCGGTCTCGCTAATGTCGATCTCGCTAATGTCGATCTCGCTAATGTCAATCTCGCTAATGTCGATCTCACTAATGTCGATCTTGTTAATGTCGATGTCGCTAATGTCGATCTCGCTAATGTCTATCTTGTTAATGTCGATTTTGCTAATGTCGATCTCGCTAATGTCTATCTTGTTAATGTCGATCTCGCTAATGTCGATCTCGCTAATGTCGATCTCGCTAATGTCGATCTTGCTAATGTCGATCTCGCTAATGTCGATCTCGCTAACATCGATCTCGCTAATGTCGAACTTGCTAATGTCGATCTCGTTAATGTCGATCTCGCTAATGTCGATCTTGCTAATGTCGATCTCGCTAATGTCGATCTCGCTAATGTCGATCTCGCTAATGTCGATCTTGTCAATGTCGATCTCGCTAATGTCGATCTCGCGAATGTCTATCTTGTTAATGTCGATCTCGCTAACATCGATCTCGCTAATGTCGATCTCGCTAAAGTCGATCTCGCTAACATCGATCTCGCGAATGTCGATCTTGCTAATGTCGATCTCGCTAATGTCGATCTCGCCAATATCGATCTTGTTAATGTCGATCTTGCTAATGTCGATCTCGCTAACATCGATCTCGCTAATGTCGATCTCGCTAATGTCGATCTCGCAAATATCGATCTTGTTAATGTCGATCTGGTTAATGTTGATTTTGCTAATGTCGATCTCGCTCATGTCGATCTCGGTAATGTCTATCTTGTTAATGTCGATCTCGCTAATGTCGATCTCGCTAATGTCGATCTCGCTAATGTCTATCTTGTTAATGTCGATCTGGTTAATGTCGATCTTGCTAATGTCGATCTCGCTCATGTCGATCTCGGTAATGTCGATCTCGCTAATGTCGATCTCGCTAATGTCTATCTTGTTAATGTCGATCTTGCTAATGTCGATCTCGTTAATGTCGATCTTGCTAATGTTATTCCTTCTAATGTCTATCTTGTTAATGTCGATCTCGCTAATGTCAATCTTGTTAATGTCGATCTCGCTAACATCGATCTCGCTAATGTCGATCTCGCTAATGTCGATCTTGTTAGTGTCGATCTCGCTAATGTCTATCTTGTTAATGTCGATCTCGCTAATGTCGATCTCGCTAATGTCTATCTCGCTAATGTCGATCTCGTTAATGTCGATCTCGCTAATGTCGATCTCGCTAATGTCGATCTCGCTAATGTCGATCTCGCTAATGTCAATCTCGCTAATGTCGATCTCGCTAATGTCGATCTCGCTAATGTCTATCTTGTTAATGTCGATCTCGCTAATTCAGATCTCGCTAATGTCGATCTCACTAATGTCAATCTCGCTAATGTCGATCTCACTAATGTCGATCTCGCAAATGTCGATCTCGCTAATGTCGATCTCGCTAATGTCGATCTCGCTAATGTCAATCTCGCTAATGTCGATCTCGCTAATTCCGATCTCGCTAATGTCGATCTCACTAATGTCGATCTCACTAATGTCGATCTCGCTAATGTCGATCTCACTAATGTCGATCTCGCAAATGTCGATCTCGCTAATGTCGATCTCGCTAATGTCGATCTCGCTAATGTCGATCTCGCTAATGTCGATCTCGCTAATATCTATCTTGTTAATGTCGATCTCGCTAATTCCGATCTCGCTAATGTCGATCTCGCTAATGTCTTTCTTGTTAATGTCGATCTCGCTAATGTTGAACTTGCTAATGTCGATCTTGTTAATGTCGATCTCGCTAATGTCGATCTCCCTAATGTCGATCTCGTTAACGTCGATCTTGCTAATGTCGATCTTGCTAATGTTGAACTTGCTGATGTCGATCTTGTTAATGTCGATCACGCTAATGTCGAACTCGTTAATGCCGATCTCGCTAATGTCGATCTCGCTAATGTCGATCTCGTTAATGTCGATCACGCTAATGTCGATCTCGCTAATGTCGATCTTGTTAATGTCGATCACGCTAATGTCGATCTCGCTCATGTCGATCTCGCTAATGTCGATCTCGCTCATGTCGATCTCGGTAATGTCGATCTCGCTAATGTCTATCTTGTTAATGACGATCTCGCTAATGTCGATCTCGCTAATGTCGTTCTCGCTAATGTCGATCTCGCTAATGTCTATCTTGCTAATTTCGATCTCGCTAATGTCGATCTCGCTAATGTCGATCTCACTAATCTCGATCTCGCTAATGTCTGTCTTGCTAATGCCGATCTCGCTAATGTCGATCTCGCTAATGTCGATTTCGCTAATGTCGATCTCGCTAATGTCTATATCGTTAATGTCGATCTTGTTAACGCGATCTCGATAATGTCGATCTCGCTAATGTCTATATCGTTAATGTCGATCTTGTTAACGCGATCTCGATAATGTCGATCTCGCTAATGTCTATCTTGTTAATGTCGATCTCGCTAATGTCGATCTCGCTAATGTCGATCTCGCTCATGTCGATCTCGCTAATGTCTATATCGTTAATGTCGATCTTGTTAACGCGATCTCGATAATGTCGATCTCGCTAATGTCTATCTTGTTAATGTCGATCTCGCTAATGTCGATCTTGCTAATGTCGATCTCGCTCATGTCGATCTCGCTCATGTCGATCTCGCTCATGTCGATCTCGCTCATGTCGATCTCGGTAATGTCGATCTCGCTAATGTCTATCTTGTTAATGTCGATCTGGTTAATGTCGATCTTGCTAATGTCGATCTCGCTCATGTCGATCTCGGTAATGTCGATCTCGCTAATGTCGATCTCTCTAATGTCGATCTCGCTAATGTCTATCTTGTTAATGTCGATCTCGCTAATGACAATCTCGCTAATGTCGTTCTCGCTAATGTTGATCTCGCTAATGTCTATCTTGCTAATTTCGATCTCGCTAATGTCGATCTCGCTAATGTCGATCTCGCTAATGTCGATCTCGCTAATGTCGATCTCGCTCATGTCGATCTCGGTAATGTCGATCTCGCTAATGTCGATCTCGCTAATGTCGATCTTGTTAGTGTCGATCTCGCTAATGTCGATCTCGCTAATGTCTATCTCGCTAATGTCGATCTCGCAAATGTCGATCTCGCTAATGTCGATCACGCTAATGTCGATCACGCTAATGTCGATCTCGCTAATGTCGATCTGGTTAATGTCGATCTGGTTAATGTCGATCTCGCTAATGTCGATCTCGCTAATGTCTATCTCGCTAATGTCGATCTCGCAAATATCGATCTCGCTAATGTCGATCTCGCTAATGTCGATCTCGCTAATGTCGATCTCGCTAATGTCTATCTCGCTAATGTCGATCTCGTTAATGTCGATCTCGCTAATGTCGATCTCGCTAATGTCGATCTCGCTAATGTCTATCTTGTTAATGTCGATCTCGCTAATTCCGATCTCGCTAATGTCGATCTCACTAATGTCAATCTCGCTAATGTCGATCTCACTAATGTCGATCTCGCAAATGTCGATCTCGCTAATGTCGATCTCGCTAATGTCGATCTCGCTAATGTCAATCTCGCTAATGTCGATCTCGCTCATGTCGATCTCGCTAATGTCGATCTCACTAATGTCAATCTCGCTAATGTCGATCTCACTAATGTCGATCTCGCTAATGTCGATCTCGCTAATGTCGATCTCGCTAATGTCAATCTCGCTAATGTCGATCTCGCTAATGTCGATCTCGCTAATGTCGATCTTGTTAATGTCGATGTCGCTAATGTCGATCTCGCTAATGTCTATCTTGTTAATGTCGATTTTTCTAATGTCGATCTCGCTAATGTCTATCTTGTTAATGTCGATCTCGCTAATGTCGATCTCGCTAATGTCGATCTCGTTAATGTCGATCTTGCTAATGTCGATCTCGCTAATGTCGATCTCGCTAACATCGATCTCGCTAATGTCGAACTTGCTAATGTCGATCTCGTTAATGTCGATCTCGCTAATGTCGATCTTGCTAATGTCGATCTTGTCAATGTCGATCTCGCTAATGTCGATCTCGCTAATGTCTATCTTGTTAATGTCGATCTCGCTAACATCGATCTCGCTAATGTCGATGTCGCTAATGTCGATCTCGCTAACATCGATCACGCGAATGTCGATCTTGCTAATGTCGATCTCGCTAATTCCGATCTCGCTAATGTCGATCTCACTAATGTCAATCTCGCTAATGTCGATCTCACAAATGTCGATCTCGCAAATGTCGATCTCGCTAATGTCGATCTCGCTAATGTCGATCTCGCTAATGTCGATCTCGCTAATGTCGATCTCACTAATGTCGATGTTGTTAATGTCGATGTCGCTAATGTCGATCTCGCTTAAGTCTATCTTGTTAATGTCGATTTTGCTAATGTCGATCTCGCTAATGTCTATCTTGTTAATGTCGATCTCGCTAATGTCGATCTCGCTAATGTCGATCTCGCTAATGTCGATCTCGCTAATGTCGATCTTGCTAATGTCGATCTCGCTAATGTCGATCTCGCTAACATCGATCTCGCTAATGTCGAACTTGCTAATGTCGATCTCGTTAATGTCGATCTTGCTAATGTCGATCTTGCTAATGTCGATCTTGTCAATGTCGATCTCGCTAATGTCGATCTCGCTAATGTCGATCTCGCTAATGTCGATCTCGCTAACATCGATCTCGCGAATGTCGATCTTGCTAATGTCGATCTCGCTAATGTCGATCTCGCCAATATCGATCTTGTTAATGTCGATCTTGCTAATGTCGATCTCGCTAACATCGATCTCGCTAATGTCGATCTCGTTAATGTCGATCTTGCTAATGTCGATCTCGCTAACATCGATCTCGCTAATGTCGATCTCGCTAATGTCGATCTCGCAAATATCGATCTTGTTAATGTCGATCTGGTTAATGTTGATTTTGCTAATGTCGATCTCGCTCATGTCGATCTCGGTAATGTCGATCTCGCTAATGTCGATCTCGCTAATGTCGATCTCGCTAATGTCTATCTTGTTAATGTCGATCTGGTTAATGTCGATCTTGCTAATGTCGATCTCGCTCATGTCGATCTCGGTAATGTCGATCTCGCTAATGTCGATCTCGCTAATGTCTATCTTGTTAATGTCGATCTCGCTAATGTCGATCTCGCTAATGTCGTTCTCGCTAATGTTGATCTCGCTAATGTCTATCTTGCTAATTTCGATCTCGCTAATGTCGATCTCGCTAATGTCGATCTCGCTAATGTCTATCTTGCTAATGCCGATCTCGCTAATGTCGATCTCGCTAAAGTCGATCTCGCTAATGTCGATCTCGCTAATGTCTATATCGTTAATGTCGATCTTGTTAACGCGATCTCGATAATGTCGATCTCGCTAATGTCGATCTCGCTAATGTCTTTCTTGTTAATGTCGATCTCGCTAATGTTGAACTTGCTAATGTCGATCTTGTTAATGTCGATCTCGCTAATGTCGATCTCGCTAATGTCGATCTCGTTAACGTCGATCTTGCTAATGTCGATCTTGCTAATGTTGAACTTGCTGATGTCGATCTTGTTAATGTCGATCACGCTAATGTCGATCTCGTTAATGCCGATCTCGCTAATGTCGATCTCGCTAATGTCGATCTCGTTAATGTCGATCACGCTAATGTCGATCTCGCTAATGTCGATCTTGTTAATGTCGATCACGCTAATGTCGATCTCGCTCATGTCGATCTCGCTAATGTCGATCTCGCTCATGTCGATCTCGGTAATGTCGATCTCGCTAATGTCTATCTTGTTAATGACGATCTCGCTAATGTCGATCTCGCTAATGTCGTTCTCGCTAATGTCGATCTCGCTAATGTCTATCTTGCTAATTTCGATCTCGCTAATGTCGATCTCGCTAATGTCTATCTCGCTAATCTCGATCTCGCTAATGTCTGTCTTGCTAATGCCGATCTCGCTAATGTCGATCTCGCTAATGTCGATCTCGCTAATGTCGATCTCGCTAATGTCGATCTCGCTAATGTCTATATCGTTAATGTCGATCTTGTTAACGCGATCTCGATAATGTCGATCTCGCTAATGTCTATATCGTTAATGTCGATCTTGTTAACGCGATCTCGATAATGTCGATCTCGCTAATGTCTATCTTGTTAATGTCGATCTCGCTAATGTCGATCTCGCTCATGTCGATCTCGCTAATGTCTATATCGTTAATGTCGATCTTGTTAACGCGATCTCGATAATGTCGATCTCGCTAATGTCTATCTTGTTAATGTCGATCTCGCTAATGTCGATCTCGCTAATGTCGATCTCGCTCATGTCGATCTCGCTCATGTCGATCTCGCTCATGTCGATCTCGGTAATGTCGATCTCGCTAATGTCTGTCTTGTTAATGTCGATCTGGTTAATGTCGATCTTGCTAATGTCGATCTCGCTCATGTCGATCTCGGTAATGTCGATCTCGCTAATGTCGATCTCGCTAATGTCGATCTCGCTAATGTCTATCTTGTTAATGTCGATCTCGCTAATGTCGATCTCGCTAATGTCGTTCTCGCTAATGTTGATCTCGCTAATGTCTATCTTGCTAATTTCGATCTCGCTAATGTCGATCTCGCTAATGTCGATCTCGCTAATGTCGATCTCGCTAATGTCGATCTCGCTAATGTCGATCTCGCTAATGTCTATCTTGCTAATGCCGATCTCGCTAATGTCGATCTCGCTAATGTCGATCTCGCTAATGTCGATCTCGCTAATGTCTATATTGTTAATGTCGATCTTGTTAACGCGATCTCGATAATGTCGATCTCGCTAACGTCGATCTCGCTAATGTCGATCTCGCTAATGTCTATCTTGTTAACGTCGATCTCGCTAAAGTTGAACTTGCTAATGTCGATCTTGTTAATGTCGATCTCGCTAATGTCGATCTCGCTAATGTCGATCTCGCTAATGTCGATCTCGTTAACGTCGATCTTGCTAATGTTGAAGTTGCTGATGTCGATCTTGTTAATGTCGATCACGCTAATGTCGATCTCGCTAATGTCGATCTCGTTAATGTCGATCTCGCTAATGTTGAACTTGCTAATGTCGATCTTGTTAATGTCGATCTCGCTAATGTCGATCTCGCTAATGTCGATCTCGTTAACGTCGATCTTGCTAATGTCGATCTCGCTAATGTCGATCTCGTTAATGTCGATCACGCTAATGTCGATCTCGCTAATGTCGATCTTGTTAATGTCGATCACGCTAATGTCGATCTCGCTCATGTCGATCTGGTTAATGTCGATCTGGTTAATGTCGATCTCGCTAATGTCGATCTCGCTAATGTCTATCTCGCTAATGTCGATCTCGCAAATATCGATCTCGCTAATGTCGATCTCGCTAATGTCGATCTCGCTAATGTCGATCTCGCTAATGTCTATCTCGCTAATGTCGATCTCGTTAATGTCGATCTCGCTAATGTCGATCTCGCTAATGTCGATCTCGCTAATGTCTATCTTGTTAATGTCGATCTCGCTAATTCCGATCTCGCTAATGTCGATCTCACTAATGTCAATCTCGCTAATGTCGATCTCACTAATGTCGATCTCGCAAATGTCGATCTCGCTAATGTCGATCTCGCTAATGTCGATCTCGCTAATGTCAATCTCGCTAATGTCGATCTCGCTCATGTCGATCTCGCTAATGTCGATCTCACTAATGTCAATCTCGCTAATGTCGATCTCACTAATGTCGATCTCGCTAATGTCGATCTCGCTAATGTCGATCTCGCTAATGTCAATCTCGCTAATGTCGATCTCGCTAATGTCGATCTCGCTAATGTCGATCTTGTTAATGTCGATGTCGCTAATGTCGATCTCGCTAATGTCTATCTTGTTAATGTCGATTTTTCTAATGTCGATCTCGCTAATGTCTATCTTGTTAATGTCGATCTCGCTAATGTCGATCTCGCTCATGTCGATCTCGCTCATGTCGATCTCGCTCATGTCGATCTCGCTCATGTCGATCTCGGTAATGTCGATCTCGCTAATGTCTATCTTGTTAATGTCGATCTGGTTAATGTCGATCTTGCTAATGTCGATCTCGCTCATGTCGATCTCGGTAATGTCGATCTCGCTAATGTCGATCTCTCTAATGTCGATCTCGCTAATGTCTATCTTGTTAATGTCGATCTCGCTAATGACAATCTCGCTAATGTCGTTCTCGCTAATGTTGATCTCGCTAATGTCTATCTTGCTAATTTCGATCTCGCTAATGTCGATCTCGCTAATGTCGATCTCGCTAATGTCGATCTCGCTAATGTCGATCTCGCTCATGTCGATCTCGGTAATGTCGATCTCGCTAATGTCGATCTTGTTAATGTCGATCTTGTTAATGTCGATCACGCTAATGTCGATCTCGCTCATGTCGATCTCGGTAATGTCGATCTCGCTAATGTCGATCTCGCTAATGTCGATCTCGCTAATGTATATCTTGTTAATGTCGATCTGGTTAATGTCGATCTTGCTAATGTCGATCTCGCTCATGTCGATCTCGGTAATGTCGATCTCGCTAATGTCTATCTTGTTAATGTCGATCTCGCTAATGTCGATCTCGCTAATGTCGTTCTCGCTAATGTTGATCTCGCTCATGTCTATCTTGCTAATTTCGATCTCGCTAATGTCGATCTCGCTGATGTCGATCTCGCTAATGTCGATCTCGCTAATGTCTATCTTGCTAATGCCGATCTCGCTAATGTCGATCTCGCTAATGTCGATCTCGCTAATGTCGATCTCGCTAATGTCGATCTCGCTAATGTCTATATCGTTAATGTCGATCTTGTTAACGCGATCTCGATAATGTCGATCTCGCTAATGTCGATCTCGCTAATGTCTATCTTGTTAATGTCGATCACGCTAATGTCGATCTCGCTCATGTCGATCTCGGTAATGTCGATCTCGCTAATGTCGATCTCGCTAATGTCGATGTCGCTCATGTCTATCTTGCTAATGTCGATCTTGTTAATGTCGATCACGCTAATGTCGATCTCGCTCATGTCGATCTCGCTCATGTCGATCTCGCTCATGTCGATCTCCGTAATGTCGATCTCGCTAATGTCTATCTTGTTAATGTCGATCTGGTTAATGTCGATCTTGCTAATGTCGATCTCGCTCATGTCGATCTCGGTAATGTCGATCTCGCTAATGTCGATCTCGCTAATGTCTATCTTGTTAATGTCGATCTCGCTAATGTCGATCTCGCTAATGTCGTTCTCGCTAATGTTGATCTCGCTAATGTCTATCTTGCTAATTTCGATCTCGCTAATGTCGATCTCGCTAATGTCGATCTCGCTAATGTCTATCTCGCTAATGTCGATCTCGCAAATATCGATATTGTTAATGTCGATCTGGTTAATGTTGATTTTGCTAATGTCGATCTCGCTCATGTCGATCTCGGTAATGTCGATCTCGCTAATGTCGATCTCGCTAATGTCGATCTCGCTAATGTCTATCTTGTTAATGTCGATCTGGTTAATGTCGATCTTGCTAATGTCGATCTCGCTCATGTCGATCTCGGTAATGTCGATCTCGCTAATGTCGATCTCGCTAATGTCTATCTTGTTAATGTCGATCTCGCTAATGTCGATCTCGCTAATGTCGATCTCGCTAATGTCGATCTCGCTAATGTCGATCTCGCTAACATCGATCTCGCTAATGTCGAACTTGCTAATGTCGATCTCGTTAATGTCGATCTCGCTAATGTCGATCTTGCTAATGTCGATCTTGTCAATGTCGATCTCGCTAATGTCGATCTCGCTAATGTCTATCTTGTTAATGTCGATCTCGCTAACATCGATCTCGCTAATGTCGATCTCGCTAATGTCGATGTCGCTAATGTCGATCTCGCTAACATCGATCTCGCGAATGTCGATCTTGCTAATGTCGATCTCGCTAATTCCGATCTCGCTAATGTCGATCTCACTAATGTCAATCTCGCTAATGTCGATCTCACTAATGTGGATCTCGCAAATGTCGATCTCGCTAATGTCGATCTCGCTAATGTCGATCTTGCTAATGTCGATCTCGCTAATGTCGATCTCGCTAATGTCGATCTCGCTAATGTCGATCTCACTAATGTCGATCTTGTTAATGTCGATGTCGCTAATGTCGATCTCGCTAATGTCTATCTTGTTAATGTCGATTTTGCTAATGTCGATCTCGCTAATGTCTATCTTGTTAATGTCGATCTCGCTAATGTCGATCTCGCTAATGTCGATCTCGCTAATGTCGATCTCGCTAATGTCGATCTTGCTAATGTCGATCTCGCTAATGTCGATCTCGCTAACATCGATCTCGCTAATGTCGAACTTGCTAATGTCGATCTCGTTAATGTCGATCTCGCTAATGTCGATCTTGCTAATGTCGATCTTGTCAATGTCGATCTCGCTAATGTCGATCTCGCTAATGTCGATCTCGCTAATGTCGATCTCGCTAACATCGATCTCGCGAATGTCGATCTTGCTAATGTCGATCTCGCTAATGTCGATCTCGCCAATATCGATCTTGTTAATGTCGATCTTGCTAATGTCGATCTCGCTAACATCGATCTCGCTAATGTCGATCTCGCTAATGTCGATCTCGCAAATATCGATCTTGTTAATGTCGATCTGGTTAATGTTGATTTTGCTAATGTCGATCTCGCTCATGTCGATCTCGCTAATGTCGATCTCGCTAATGTCGATCTCGCTAATGTCTATCTTGTTAATGTCGATCTGGTTAATGTCGATCTTGCTAATGTCGATCTCGCTCATGTCGATCTCGGTAATGTCGATCTCGCTAATGTCGATCTCGCTAATGTCTATCTTGTTAATGTCGATCTCGCTAATGTCGATCTCGCTAATGTCGTTCTCGCTAATGTTGATCTCGCTAATGTCTATCTTGCTAATTTCGATCTCGCTAATGTCGATCTCGCTAATGTCGATCTCGCTAATGTCTATCTTGCTAATGCCGATCTCGCTAATGTCGATCTCGCTAATGTCGATCTCGCTAATGTCGATCTCGCTAATGTCTATATCGTTAATGTCGATCTCGCTAATGTCGATCTCGCTAATGTCGATCTCGCTAATTCCGATCTCGCTAATGTCGATCTCACTAATGTCAATCTCGCTAATGTCGATCTCACTAATGTCGATCTTGCAAATGTCGATCTCGCTAATGTCGATCTCGCTAATGTCGATCTCGCTAATGTCAATCTCGCTAATGTCGATCTCACTAATGTCGATCTTGTTAATGTCGATGTCGCTAATGTCGATCTCGCTAATGTCTATCTTGTTAATGTCGATTTTGCTAATGTCGATCTCGCTAATGTCTATCTTGTTAATGTCGATCTCGCTAATGTCGATCTCGCTAATGTCGATCTCGCTAATGTCGATCTTGCTAATGTCGATCTCGCTAATGTCGATCTCGCTAACATCGATCTCGCTAATGTCGAACTTGCTAATGTCGATCTCGTTAATGTCGATCTCGCTAATGTCGATCTTGCTAATGTCGATCTCGCTAATGTCGATCTCGCTAATGTCGATCTCGCTAATGTCGATCTTGTCAATGTCGATCTCGCTAATGTCGATCTCGCGAATGTCTATCTTGTTAATGTCGATCTCGCTAACATCGATCTCGCTAATGTCGATCTCGCTAAAGTCGATCTCGCTAACATCGATCTCGCGAATGTCGATCTTGCTAATGTCGATCTCGCTAATGTCGATCTCGCCAATATCGATCTTGTTAATGTCGATCTTGCTAATTTCGATCTCGCTAACATCGATCTCGCTAATGTCGATCTCGCTAATGTCGATCTCGCAAATATCGATCTTGTTAATGTCGATCTGGTTAATGTTGATTTTGCTAATGTCGATCTCGCTCATGTCGATCTCGGTAATGTCTATCTTGTTAATGTCGATCTCGCTAATGTCGATCTCGCTAATGTCGATCTCGCTAATGTCTATCTTGTTAATGTCGATCTGGTTAATGTCGATCTTGCTAATGTCGATCTCGCTCATGTCGATCTCGGTAATGTCGATCTCGCTAATGTCGATCTCGCTAATGTCTATCTTGTTAATGTCGATCTTGCTAATGTCGATCTCGTTAATGTCGATCTTGCTAATGTTATTCCTTCTAATGTCTATCTTGTTAATGTCGATCTCGCTAATGTCAATCTTGTTAATGTCGATCTCGCTAACATCGATCTCGCTAATGTCGATCTCGCTAATGTCGATCTTGTTAGTGTCGATCTCGCTAATGTCTATCTTGTTAATGTCGATCTCGCTAATGTCGATCTCGCTAATGTCTATCTCGCTAATGTCGATCTCGTTAATGTCGATCTCGCTAATGTCGATCTCGCTAATGTCGATCTCGCTAATGTCGATCTCGCTAATGTCAATCTCGCTAATGTCGATCTCGCTAATGTCGATCTCGCTAATGTCTATCTTGTTAATGTCGATCTCGCTAATTCAGATCTCGCTAATGTCGATCTCACTAATGTCAATCTCGCTAATGTCGATCTCACTAATGTCGATCTCGCAAATGTCGATCTCGCTAATGTCGATCTCGCTAATGTCGATCTCGCTAATGTCAATCTCGCTAATGTCGATCTCGCTAATTCCGATCTCGCTAATGTCGATCTCACTAATGTCGATCTCACTAATGTCGATCTCGCTAATGTCGATCTCACTAATGTCGATCTCGCAAATGTCGATCTCGCTAATGTCGATCTCGCTAATGTCGATCTCGCTAATGTCGATCTCGCTAATGTCGATCTCGCTAATATCTATCTTGTTAATGTCGATCTCGCTAATTCCGATCTCGCTAATGTCGATCTCGCTAATGTCTTTCTTGTTAATGTCGATCTCGCTAATGTTGAACTTGCTAATGTCGATCTTGTTAATGTCGATCTCGCTAATGTCGATCTCCCTAATGTCGATCTCGTTAACGTCGATCTTGCTAATGTCGATCTTGCTAATGTTGAACTTGCTGATGTCGATCTTGTTAATGTCGATCACGCTAATGTCGAACTCGTTAATGCCGATCTCGCTAATGTCGATCTCGCTAATGTCGATCTCGTTAATGTCGATCACGCTAATGTCGATCTCGCTAATGTCGATCTTGTTAATGTCGATCACGCTAATGTCGATCTCGCTCATGTCGATCTCGCTAATGTCGATCTCGCTCATGTCGATCTCGGTAATGTCGATCTCGCTAATGTCTATCTTGTTAATGACGATCTCGCTAATGTCGATCTCGCTAATGTCGTTCTCGCTAATGTCGATCTCGCTAATGTCTATCTTGCTAATTTCGATCTCGCTAATGTCGATCTCGCTAATGTCGATCTCACTAATCTCGATCTCGCTAATGTCTGTCTTGCTAATGCCGATCTCGCTAATGTCGATCTCGCTAATGTCGATTTCGCTAATGTCGATCTCGCTAATGTCTATATCGTTAATGTCGATCTTGTTAACGCGATCTCGATAATGTCGATCTCGCTAATGTCTATATCGTTAATGTCGATCTTGTTAACGCGATCTCGATAATGTCGATCTCGCTAATGTCTATCTTGTTAATGTCGATCTCGCTAATGTCGATCTCGCTAATGTCGATCTCGCTCATGTCGATCTCGCTAATGTCTATATCGTTAATGTCGATCTTGTTAACGCGATCTCGATAATGTCGATCTCGCTAATGTCTATCTTGTTAATGTCGATCTCGCTAATGTCGATCTTGCTAATGTCGATCTCGCTCATGTCGATCTCGCTCATGTCGATCTCGCTCATGTCGATCTCGCTCATGTCGATCTCGGTAATGTCGATCTCGCTAATGTCTATCTTGTTAATGTCGATCTGGTTAATGTCGATCTTGCTAATGTCGATCTCGCTCATGTCGATCTCGGTAATGTCGATCTCGCTAATGTCGATCTCTCTAATGTCGATCTCGCTAATGTCTATCTTGTTAATGTCGATCTCGCTAATGACAATCTCGCTAATGTCGTTCTCGCTAATGTTGATCTCGCTAATGTCTATCTTGCTAATTTCGATCTCGCTAATGTCGATCTCGCTAATGTCGATCTCGCTAATGTCGATCTCGCTAATGTCGATCTCGCTCATGTCGATCTCGGTAATGTCGATCTCGCTAATGTCGATCTCGCTAATGTCGATCTTGTTAGTGTCGATCTCGCTAATGTCGATCTCGCTAATGTCTATCTCGCTAATGTCGATCTCGCAAATGTCGATCTCGCTAATGTCGATCACGCTAATGTCGATCACGCTAATGTCGATCTCGCTAATGTCGATCTGGTTAATGTCGATCTGGTTAATGTCGATCTCGCTAATGTCGATCTCGCTAATGTCTATCTCGCTAATGTCGATCTCGCAAATATCGATCTCGCTAATGTCGATCTCGCTAATGTCGATCTCGCTAATGTCGATCTCGCTAATGTCTATCTCGCTAATGTCGATCTCGTTAATGTCGATCTCGCTAATGTCGATCTCGCTAATGTCGATCTCGCTAATGTCTATCTTGTTAATGTCGATCTCGCTAATTCCGATCTCGCTAATGTCGATCTCACTAATGTCAATCTCGCTAATGTCGATCTCACTAATGTCGATCTCGCAAATGTCGATCTCGCTAATGTCGATCTCGCTAATGTCGATCTCGCTAATGTCAATCTCGCTAATGTCGATCTCGCTCATGTCGATCTCGCTAATGTCGATCTCACTAATGTCAATCTCGCTAATGTCGATCTCACTAATGTCGATCTCGCTAATGTCGATCTCGCTAATGTCGATCTCGCTAATGTCAATCTCGCTAATGTCGATCTCGCTAATGTCGATCTCGCTAATGTCGATCTTGTTAATGTCGATGTCGCTAATGTCGATCTCGCTAATGTCTATCTTGTTAATGTCGATTTTTCTAATGTCGATCTCGCTAATGTCTATCTTGTTAATGTCGATCTCGCTAATGTCGATCTCGCTAATGTCGATCTCGTTAATGTCGATCTTGCTAATGTCGATCTCGCTAATGTCGATCTCGCTAACATCGATCTCGCTAATGTCGAACTTGCTAATGTCGATCTCGTTAATGTCGATCTCGCTAATGTCGATCTTGCTAATGTCGATCTTGTCAATGTCGATCTCGCTAATGTCGATCTCGCTAATGTCTATCTTGTTAATGTCGATCTCGCTAACATCGATCTCGCTAATGTCGATGTCGCTAATGTCGATCTCGCTAACATCGATCACGCGAATGTCGATCTTGCTAATGTCGATCTCGCTAATTCCGATCTCGCTAATGTCGATCTCACTAATGTCAATCTCGCTAATGTCGATCTCACAAATGTCGATCTCGCAAATGTCGATCTCGCTAATGTCGATCTCGCTAATGTCGATCTCGCTAATGTCGATCTCGCTAATGTCGATCTCACTAATGTCGATGTTGTTAATGTCGATGTCGCTAATGTCGATCTCGCTTAAGTCTATCTTGTTAATGTCGATTTTGCTAATGTCGATCTCGCTAATGTCTATCTTGTTAATGTCGATCTCGCTAATGTCGATCTCGCTAATGTCGATCTCGCTAATGTCGATCTCGCTAATGTCGATCTTGCTAATGTCGATCTCGCTAATGTCGATCTCGCTAACATCGATCTCGCTAATGTCGAACTTGCTAATGTCGATCTCGTTAATGTCGATCTTGCTAATGTCGATCTTGCTAATGTCGATCTTGTCAATGTCGATCTCGCTAATGTCGATCTCGCTAATGTCGATCTCGCTAATGTCGATCTCGCTAACATCGATCTCGCGAATGTCGATCTTGCTAATGTCGATCTCGCTAATGTCGATCTCGCCAATATCGATCTTGTTAATGTCGATCTTGCTAATGTCGATCTCGCTAACATCGATCTCGCTAATGTCGATCTCGTTAATGTCGATCTTGCTAATGTCGATCTCGCTAACATCGATCTCGCTAATGTCGATCTCGCTAATGTCGATCTCGCAAATATCGATCTTGTTAATGTCGATCTGGTTAATGTTGATTTTGCTAATGTCGATCTCGCTCATGTCGATCTCGGTAATGTCGATCTCGCTAATGTCGATCTCGCTAATGTCGATCTCGCTAATGTCTATCTTGTTAATGTCGATCTGGTTAATGTCGATCTTGCTAATGTCGATCTCGCTCATGTCGATCTCGGTAATGTCGATCTCGCTAATGTCGATCTCGCTAATGTCTATCTTGTTAATGTCGATCTCGCTAATGTCGATCTCGCTAATGTCGTTCTCGCTAATGTTGATCTCGCTAATGTCTATCTTGCTAATTTCGATCTCGCTAATGTCGATCTCGCTAATGTCGATCTCGCTAATGTCTATCTTGCTAATGCCGATCTCGCTAATGTCGATCTCGCTAAAGTCGATCTCGCTAATGTCGATCTCGCTAATGTCTATATCGTTAATGTCGATCTTGTTAACGCGATCTCGATAATGTCGATCTCGCTAATGTCGATCTCGCTAATGTCTTTCTTGTTAATGTCGATCTCGCTAATGTTGAACTTGCTAATGTCGATCTTGTTAATGTCGATCTCGCTAATGTCGATCTCGCTAATGTCGATCTCGTTAACGTCGATCTTGCTAATGTCGATCTTGCTAATGTTGAACTTGCTGATGTCGATCTTGTTAATGTCGATCACGCTAATGTCGATCTCGTTAATGCCGATCTCGCTAATGTCGATCTCGCTAATGTCGATCTCGTTAATGTCGATCACGCTAATGTCGATCTCGCTAATGTCGATCTTGTTAATGTCGATCACGCTAATGTCGATCTCGCTCATGTCGATCTCGCTAATGTCGATCTCGCTCATGTCGATCTCGGTAATGTCGATCTCGCTAATGTCTATCTTGTTAATGACGATCTCGCTAATGTCGATCTCGCTAATGTCGTTCTCGCTAATGTCGATCTCGCTAATGTCTATCTTGCTAATTTCGATCTCGCTAATGTCGATCTCGCTAATGTCGATCTCGCTAATCTCGATCTCGCTAATGTCTGTCTTGCTAATGCCGATCTCGCTAATGTCGATCTCGCTAATGTCGATCTCGCTAATGTCGATCTCGCTAATGTCGATCTCGCTAATGTCTATATCGTTAATGTCGATCTTGTTAACGCGATCTCGATAATGTCGATCTCGCTAATGTCTATATCGTTAATGTCGATCTTGTTAACGCGATCTCGATAATGTCGATCTCGCTAATGTCTATCTTGTTAATGTCGATCTCGCTAATGTCGATCTCGCTCATGTCGATCTCGCTAATGTCTATATCGTTAATGTCGATCTTGTTAACGCGATCTCGATAATGTCGATCTCGCTAATGTCTATCTTGTTAATGTCGATCTCGCTAATGTCGATCTCGCTAATGTCGATCTCGCTCATGTCGATCTCGCTCATGTCGATCTCGCTCATGTCGATCTCGGTAATGTCGATCTCGCTAATGTCTGTCTTGTTAATGTCGATCTGGTTAATGTCGATCTTGCTAATGTCGATCTCGCTCATGTCGATCTCGGTAATGTCGATCTCGCTAATGTCGATCTCGCTAATGTCGATCTCGCTAATGTCTATCTTGTTAATGTCGATCTCGCTAATGTCGATCTCGCTAATGTCGTTCTCGCTAATGTTGATCTCGCTAATGTCTATCTTGCTAATTTCGATCTCGCTAATGTCGATCTCGCTAATGTCGATCTCGCTAATGTCGATCTCGCTAATGTCGATCTCGCTAATGTCGATCTCGCTAATGTCTATCTTGCTAATGCCGATCTCGCTAATGTCGATCTCGCTAATGTCGATCTCGCTAATGTCGATCTCGCTAATGTCTATATTGTTAATGTCGATCTTGTTAACGCGATCTCGATAATGTCGATCTCGCTAACGTCGATCTCGCTAATGTCGATCTCGCTAATGTCTATCTTGTTAACGTCGATCTCGCTAAAGTTGAACTTGCTAATGTCGATCTTGTTAATGTCGATCTCGCTAATGTCGATCTCGCTAATGTCGATCTCGCTAATGTCGATCTCGTTAACGTCGATCTTGCTAATGTTGAAGTTGCTGATGTCGATCTTGTTAATGTCGATCACGCTAATGTCGATCTCGCTAATGTCGATCTCGTTAATGTCGATCTCGCTAATGTTGAACTTGCTAATGTCGATCTTGTTAATGTCGATCTCGCTAATGTCGATCTCGCTAATGTCGATCTCGTTAACGTCGATCTTGCTAATGTCGATCTCGCTAATGTCGATCTCGTTAATGTCGATCACGCTAATGTCGATCTCGCTAATGTCGATCTTGTTAATGTCGATCACGCTAATGTCGATCTCGCTCATGTCGATCTCGGTAATGTCGATCTCGCTAATGTCGATCTCGCTAATGTCGATCTCGCTAATGTATATCTTGTTAATGTCGATCTGGTTAATGTCGATCTTGCTAATGTCGATCTCGCTCATGTCGATCTCGGTAATGTCGATCTCGCTAATGTCTATCTTGTTAATGTCGATCTCGCTAATGTCGATCTCGCTAATGTCGTTCTCGCTAATGTTGATCTCGCTCATGTCTATCTTGCTAATTTCGATCTCGCTAATGTCGATCTCGCTGATGTCGATCTCGCTAATGTCGATCTCGCTAATGTCTATCTTGCTAATGCCGATCTCGCTAATGTCGATCTCGCTAATGTCGATCTCGCTAATGTCGATCTCGCTAATGTCGATCTCGCTAATGTCTATATCGTTAATGTCGATCTTGTTAATGTCGATCTGGTTAATGTTGATTTTGCTAATGTCGATCTCGCTCATGTCGATCTCGGTAATGTCGATCTCGCTAATGTCGATCTCGCTAATGTCGATCTCGCTAATGTCTATCTTGTTAATGTCGATCTGGTTAATGTCGATCTTGCTAATGTCGATCTCGCTCATGTCGATCTCGGTAATGTCGATCTCGCTAATGTCGATCTCGCTAATGTCTATCTTGTTAATGTCGATCTCGCTAATGTCGATCTCGCTAATGTCGTTCTCGCTAATGTTGATCTCGCTAATGTCTATCTTGCTAATTTCGATCTCGCTAATGTCGATCTCGCTAATGTCGATCTCGCTAATGTCTATCTTGCTAATGCCGATCTCGCTAATGTCGATCTCGCTAAAGTCGATCTCGCTAATGTCGATCTCGCTAATGTCTATATCGTTAATGTCGATCTCGCTAATGTCTATCTTGCTAATGCCGATCTCGCTAATGTCGATCTCGCTAATGTCTTTCTTGTTAATGTCGATCTCGCTAATGTTGAACTTGCTAATGTCGATCTTGTTAATGTCGATCTCGCTAATGTCGATCTCGCTAATGTCGATCTCGTTAACGTCGATCTTGCTAATGTCGATCTTGCTAATGTTGAACTTGCTGATGTCGATCTTGTTAATGTCGATCACGCTAATGTCGATCTCGTTAATGCCGATCTCGCTAATGTCGATCTCGCTAATGTCGATCTCGTTAATGTCGATCACGCTAATGTCGATCTCGCTAATGTCGATCTTGTTAATGTCGATCACGCTAATGTCGATCTCGCTCATGTCGATCTCGCTAATGTCGATCTCGCTCATGTCGATCTCGGTAATGTCGATCTCGCTAATGTCTATCTTGTTAATGACGATCTCGCTAATGTCGATCTCGCTAATGTCGTTCTCGCTAATGTCGATCTCGCTAATGTCTATCTTGCTAATTTCGATCTCGCTAATGTCGATCTCGCTAATGTCGATCTCGCTAATCTCGATCTCGCTAATGTCTGTCTTGCTAATGCCGATCTCGCTAATGTCGATCTCGCTAATGTCGATCTCGCTAATGTCGATCTCGCTAATGTCGATCTCGCTAATGTCTATATCGTTAATGTCGATCTTGTTAACGCGATCTCGATAATGTCGATCTCGCTAATGTCTATATCGTTAATGTCGATCTTGTTAACGCGATCTCGATAATGTCGATCTCGCTAATGTCTATCTTGTTAATGTCGATCTCGCTAATGTCGATCTCGCTCATGTCGATCTCGCTAATGTCTATATCGTTAATGTCGATCTTGTTAACGCGATCTCGATAATGTCGATCTCGCTAATGTCTATCTTGTTAATGTCGATCTCGCTAATGTCGATCTCGCTAATGTCGATCTCGCTCATGTCGATCTCGCTCATGTCGATCTCGCTCATGTCGATCTCGGTAATGTCGATCTCGCTAATGTCTGTCTTGTTAATGTCGATCTGGTTAATGTCGATCTTGCTAATGTCGATCTCGCTCATGTCGATCTCGGTAATGTCGATCTCGCTAATGTCGATCTCGCTAATGTCGATCTCGCTAATGTCTATCTTGTTAATGTCGATCTCGCTAATGTCGATCTCGCTAATGTCGTTCTCGCTAATGTTGATCTCGCTAATGTCTATCTTGCTAATTTCGATCTCGCTAATGTCGATCTCGCTAATGTCGATCTCGCTAATGTCGATCTCGCTAATGTCGATCTCGCTAATGTCGATCTCGCTAATGTCTATCTTGCTAATGCCGATCTCGCTAATGTCGATCTCGCTAATGTCGATCTCGCTAATGTCGATCTCGCTAATGTCTATATTGTTAATGTCGATCTTGTTAACGCGATCTCGATAATGTCGATCTCGCTAACGTCGATCTCGCTAATGTCGATCTCGCTAATGTCTATCTTGTTAACGTCGATCTCGCTAAAGTTGAACTTGCTAATGTCGATCTTGTTAATGTCGATCTCGCTAATGTCGATCTCGCTAATGTCGATCTCGCTAATGTCGATCTCGTTAACGTCGATCTTGCTAATGTTGAAGTTGCTGATGTCGATCTTGTTAATGTCGATCACGCTAATGTCGATCTCGCTAATGTCGATCTCGTTAATGTCGATCTCGCTAATGTTGAACTTGCTAATGTCGATCTTGTTAATGTCGATCTCGCTAATGTCGATCTCGCTAATGTCGATCTCGTTAACGTCGATCTTGCTAATGTCGATCTCGCTAATGTCGATCTCGTTAATGTCGATCACGCTAATGTCGATCTCGCTAATGTCGATCTTGTTAATGTCGATCACGCTAATGTCGATCTCGCTCATGTCGATCTCGGTAATGTCGATCTCGCTAATGTCGATCTCGCTAATGTCGATCTCGCTAATGTATATCTTGTTAATGTCGATCTGGTTAATGTCGATCTTGCTAATGTCGATCTCGCTCATGTCGATCTCGGTAATGTCGATCTCGCTAATGTCTATCTTGTTAATGTCGATCTCGCTAATGTCGATCTCGCTAATGTCGTTCTCGCTAATGTTGATCTCGCTCATGTCTATCTTGCTAATTTCGATCTCGCTAATGTCGATCTCGCTGATGTCGATCTCGCTAATGTCGATCTCGCTAATGTCTATCTTGCTAATGCCGATCTCGCTAATGTCGATCTCGCTAATGTCGATCTCGCTAATGTCGATCTCGCTAATGTCGATCTCGCTAATGTCTATATCGTTAATGTCGATCTTGTTAACGCGATCTCGATAATGTCGATCTCGCTAATGTCGATCTCGCTAATGTCTATCTTGTTAATGTCGATCACGCTAATGTCGATCTCGCTCATGTCGATCTCGGTAATGTCGATCACGCTAATGTCGATCTCGCTAATGTCGATCTCGCTAATGTCGATCTCGCTCATGTCTATCTTGCTAATGTCGATCTTGTTAATGTCGATCACGCTAATGTCGATCTCGCTCATGTCGATCTCGCTCATGTCGATCTCGGTAATGTCGATCTCGCTAATGTCTATCTTGTTAATGTCGATCTGGTTAATGTCGATCTTGCTAATGTCGATCTCGCTCATGTCGATCTCGGTAATGTCGATCTCGCTAATGTCGATCTCGCTAATGTCGATCTCGCTAATGTCTATCTTGTTAATGTCGATCTCGCTAATGTCGATCTCGCTAATGTCGTTCTCGCTAATGTTGATCTCGCTAATGTCTATCTTGCTAATTTCGATCTCGCTAATGTCGATCTCGCTAATGTCGATCTCGCTAATGTCGATCTCGCTAATGTCGATCTCGCTAATGTCTACCTTGTTAATGTTGATCTCGCTAATGTCGATCTCGCTAATGTCGATCTTGCTAATGTCGATCTCGCTAATGTCGATCTTGTTAGTGTCGATCTCGCTAATGTCTATCTTGTTAATGTCGATCTCGCTAATGTCTATCTCGCGAATGTCGATCTCGATAATGTCGATCTCGCTTATGTCTATCTCGCTAAAGTTGAACTTGCTGATGTCGATCTCGCTAATGTCGATCACGCTAATGTCGATCTCGCTAATGTCGATCTTGTTAGTGTCGATCTCGCTAATGTCTATCTTGTTAATGTCGATCTCGCTAATGTCTATCTCGCGAATGATGATCTCGATAATGTCGATCTCGCTTATGTCTATCTCGCTAATGTTGAACTTGCTGATGTCGATCTCGCTAATGTCGATCACGCTAATGTCGATCTCGCTAATGTCGATCTTGTTAGTGTCGATCTCGCTAATGTCTATCTTGTTAATGTCGATCTCGCTAATGTCGATCTCGCTAATGTCTATCTCGCTAATGTCGATCTCGTTAATGTCGATCTCGCTAATGTCGATCTCGCTAATGTCGATCTCGCTAATGTCGATCTCGCTAATGTCAATCTCGCTAATGTCGATCTCGCTAATGTCGATCTCGCTAATGTCTATCTTGTTAATGTCGATCTCGCTAATTCAGATCTCGCTAATGTCGATCTCACTAATGTCAATCTCGCTAATGTCGATCTCACTAATGTCGATCTCGCAAATGTCGATCTCGCTAATGTCGATCTCGCTAATGTCGATCTCGCTAATGTCAATCTCGCTAATGTCGATCTCGCTAATTCCGATCTCGCTAATGTCGATCTCACTAATGTCGATCTCACTAATGTCGATCTCGCTAATGTCGATCTCACTAATGTCGATCTCGCAAATGTCGATCTCGCTAATGTCGATCTCGCTAATGTCGATCTCGCTAATGTCGATCTCGCTAATATCTATCTTGTTAATGTCGATCTCGCTAATTCCGATCTCGCTAATGTCGATCTCGCTAATGTCTTTCTTGTTAATGTCGATCTCGCTAATGTTGAACTTGCTAATGTCGATCTTGTTAATGTCGATCTCGCTAATGTCGATCTCGCTAATGTCGATCTCGTTAACGTCGATCTTGCTAATGTCGATCTTGCTAATGTTGAACTTGCTGATGTCGATCTTGTTAATGTCGATCACGCTAATGTCGATCTCGTTAATGTCGATCTCGCTAATGTCTATCTTGATAATGACGATCTCGCTAATGTCGATCTCGCTAATGTCGATCTCGCTAATGTCGATCTCGCTAATGTCTATCTTGCTAATTTCGATCTCGCTAATGTCGATCTCGCTAATGTCGATCTCGCTAATGTCTATCTTGCTAATGCCGATCTCGCTAATGTCGATCTCGCTAATGTCGATCTCGCTAATGTCGATCTCGCTAATGTCTATATTGTTAATGTCGATCTTGTTAACGCGATCTCGATAATGTCGATCTCGCTAATGTCGATCTCGCTAATGTCGATCTCGCTAATGTCTATCTTGTTAATGTCGATCTCGCTAAAGTTGAACTTGCTAATGTCGATCTTGTTAATGTCGATCTCGCTAATGTCGATCTCGCTAATGTCGATCTCGCTAATGTCGATCTCGTTAACGTCGATCTTGCTAATGTTGAAGTTGCTGATGTCGATCTTGTTAATGTCGATCACGCTAATGTCGATCTCGCTAATGTCGATCTTGTTAATGTCGATCACGCTAATGTCGATCTCGCTCATGTCGATCTCGGTAATGTCGATCTCGCTAATGTCGATCTCGCTAATGTCGATCTCGCTAATGTATATCTTGTTAATGTCGATCTGGTTAATGTCGATATTGCTAATGTCGATCTCGCTCATGTCGATCTCGGTAATGTCGATCTCGCTAATGTCTATCTTGTTAATGTCGATCTCGCTAATGTCGATCTCGCTAATGTCGTTCTCGCTAATGTTGATCTCGCTCATGTCTATCTTGCTAATTTCGATCTCGCTAATGTCGATCTCGCTGATGTCGATCTCGCTAATGTCGATCTCGCTAATGTCTATCTTGCTAATGCCGATCTCGCTAATGTCGATCTCGCTAATGTCGATCTCGCTAATGTCGATCTCGCTAATGTCGATCTCGCTAATGTCTATATCGTTAATGTCGATCTTGTTAACGCGATCTCGATAATGTCGATCTCGCTAATGTCGATCTCGCTAATGTCTATCTTGTTAATGTCGATCACGCTAATGTCGATCTCGCTCATGTCGATCTCGGTAATGTCGATCTCGCTAATGTCGATCTCGCTAATGTCGATCTCGCTCATGTCTATCTTGCTAATGTCGATCTTGTTAATGTCGATCACGCTAATGTCGATCTCGCTCATGTCGATCTCGCTCATGTCGATCTCGCTCATGTCGATCTCGGTAATGTCGATCTCGCTAATGTCTATCTTGTTAATGTCGATCTGGTTAATGTCGATCTTGCTAATGTCGATCTCGCTCATGTCGATCTCGGTAATGTCGATCTCGCTAATGTCGATCTCGCTAATGTCGATCTCGCTAATGTCTATCTTGTTAATGTCGATCTCGCTAACATCGATCTCGCTAATGTCGATCTCGCTAATGTCGTTCTCGCTAATGTTGATCTCGCTAATGTCTATCTTGCTAATTTCGATCTCGCTAATGTCGATCTCGCTAATGTCGATCTCGCTAATGTCGATCTCGCTAATGTCGATCTCGCAAATATCGATCTTGTTAATGTCGATCTGGTTAATGTCGATCTTGCTAATGTCGATCTCGCTCATGTCGATCTCGGTAATGTCGATCTCGCTAATTTCGATCTCGCTAATGTCGATCTCGCTCATGTCGATCTCGGTAATGTCGATCTCGCTAATGTCGATCTCGCTAATGTCGATCTCGCTAATGTCTATCTTGTTAATGTCGATCTGGTTAATGTCGATCTTGCTAATGTCGATCTCGCTCATGTCGATCTCGGTAATGTCGATCTCGCTAATGTCGATCTCGCTAATGTCTATCTTGTTAATGTCGATCTCGCTAATGTCGATCTCGCTAATGTCGATCTCGCTAATGTCGTTCTCGCTAATGTTGATCTCGCTAATGTCTATCTTGCTAATTTCGATCTCGCTAATGTCGATCTCGCTAATGTCGATCTCGCTAATGTCGATCTCGCTAATGTCGATCTCGCAAATATCGATCTTGTTAATGTCGATCTGGTTAATGTTGATTTTGCTAATGTCGATCTCGCTCATGTCGATCTCGGTAATGTCGATCTCGCTAATGTCGATCTCGCTAATGTCGATCTCGCTAATGTCTATCTTGTTAATGTCGATCTGGTTAATGTCGATCTTGCTAATGTCGATCTCGCTCATGTCGATCTCGGTAATGTCGATCTCGCTAATGTCGATCTCGCTAATGTCTATCTTGTTAATGTCGATCTCGCTAATGTCGATCTCGCTAATGTCGATCTCGCTAATGTCGATCTCGCTAATGTCGATCTCGCTAACATCGACCTCGCTAATGTCGAACTTGCTAATGTCGATCTCGTTAATGTCGATCTCGCTAATGTCGATCTTGCTAATGTCGATCTTGTCAATGTCGATCTCGCTAATGTCGATCTCGCTAATGTCTATCTTGTTAATGTCGATCTCGCTAACATCGATCTCGCTAATGTCGATCTCGCTAATGTCGATGTCGCTAATGTCGATCTCGCTAACATCGATCTCGCGAATGTCGATCTTGCTAATGTCGATCTCGCTAATTCCGATCTCGCTAATGTCGATCTCACTAATGTCAATCTCGCTAATGTCGATCTCACTAATGTGGATCTCGCAAATGTCGATCTCGCTAATGTCGATCTCGCTAATGTCGATCTTGCTAATGTCGATCTCGCTAATGTCGATCTCGCTAATGTCGATCTCGCTAATGTCGATCTCACTAATGTCGATCTTGTTAATGTCGATGTCGCTAATGTCGATCTCGCTAATGTCTATCTTGTTAATGTCGATTTTGCTAATGTCGATCTCGCTAATGTCTATCTTGTTAATGTCGATCTCGCTAATGTCGATCTCGCTAATGTCGATCTCGCTCATGTCGATCTCGCTAATGTCTATATCGTTAATGTCGATCTTGTTAACGCGATCTCGATAATGTCGATCTCGCTAATGTCTATCTTGTTAATGTCGATCTCGCTAATGTCGATCTCGCTCATGTCGATCTCGCTCATGTCGATCTCGCTCATGTCGATCTCGCTCATGTCGATCTCGGTAATGTCGATCTCGCTAATGTCTATCTTGTTAATGTCGATCTGGTTAATGTCGATCTTGCTAATGTCGATCTCGCTCATGTCGATCTCGGTAATGTCGATCTCGCTAATGTCGATCTCGCTAATGTCGATCTCGCTAATGTCTATCTTGCTAATTTCGATCTCGCTAATGTCGATCTCGCTAATGTCGATCTCGCTAATGTCGATCTCGCTAATGTCTATCTTGCTAATGCCGATCTCGCTAATGTCGATCTCGCTAATGTCGATCTCGCTAATGTCGATCTCGCTAATGTCTATATTGTTAATGTCGATCTTGTTAACGCGATCTCGATAATGTCGATCTCGCTAATGTCGATCTCGCTAATGTCGATCTCGCTAATGTCTATCTTGTTAATGTCGATCTCGCTAAAGTTGAACTTGCTAATGTCGATCTTGTTAATGTCGATCTCGCTAATGTCGATCTCGCTAATGTCGATCTCGCTAATGTCGATCTCGTTAACGTCGATCTTGCTAATGTTGAAGTTGCTGATGTCGATCTTGTTAATGTCGATCACGCTAATGTCGATCTCGCTAATGTCGATCTCGTTAATGTCGATCTTGCTAATGTTGAACTTGCTAATGTCGATCTTGTTAATGTCGATCTCGCTAATGTCGATCTCGCTAATGTCGATCTCGTTAACGTCGATCTTGCTAATGTCGATCTCGCTAATGTCGATCTCGTTAATGTCGATCACGCTAATGTCGATCTCGCTAATGTCGATCTTGTTAATGTCGATCACGCTAATGTCGATCTCGCTCATGTCGATCTCGGTAATGTCGATCTCGCTAATGTCGATCTCGCTAATGTCGATCTCGCTAATGTATATCTTGTTAATGTCGATCTGGTTAATGTCGATCTTGCTAATGTCGATCTCGCTCATGTCGATCTCGGTAATGTCGATCTCGCTAATGTCTATCTTGTTAATGTCGATCTCGCTAATGTCGATCTCGCTAATGTCGTTCTCGCTAATGTTGATCTCGCTCATGTCTATCTTGCTAATTTCGATCTCGCTAATGTCGATCTCGCTGATGTCGATCTCGCTAATGTCGATCTCGCTAATGTCTATCTTGCTAATGCCGATCTCGCTAATGTCGATCTCGCTAATGTCGATCTCGCTAATGTCGATCTCGCTAATGTCGATCTCGCTAATGTCTATATCGTTAATGTCGATCTTGTTAACGCGATCTCGCTAATGTCGATCTCGCTAATGTCTATCTTGTTAATGTCGATCTGGTTAATGTCGATCTTGCTAATGTCGATCTCGCTCATGTCGATCTCGGTAATGTCGATCTCGCTAATGTCGATCTCGCTAATGTCTATCTTGTTAATGTCGATCTCGCTAATGTCGATCTCGCTAATGTCGATCTCGCTAATGTCGATCTCGCTAATGTCGATCTCGCTAATGTCTATCTTGTTAATGTCGATCTGGTTAATGTCGATCTTGCTAATGTCGATCTCGCTCATGTCGATCTCGGTAATGTCGATCTCGCTAATGTCGATCTCGCTAATGTCTATCTTGTTAATGTCGATCTCGCTAATGTCAATCTTGTTAATGTCGATCTCGCTAACATCGATCTCGCTAATGTCGATCTCGCTAATGTCGATCTTGCTAATGTCGATCTTGTTAGTGTCGATCTCGCTAATGTCTATCTTGTTAATGTCGATCTCGCTAATGTCGATCTCGCTAATGTCGATCTCGCTAATGTCGATCTCGTTAACGTCGATCTTGCTAATGTCGATCTCGCTAATGTCGATCTCGTTAATGTCGATCACGCTAATGTCGATCTCGCTAATGTCGATCTTGTTAATGTCGATCACGCTAATGTCGATCTCGCTCATGTCGATCTCGGTAATGTCGATCTCGCTAATGTCGATCTCGCTAATGTCGATCTCGCTAATGTATATCTTGTTAATGTCGATCTGGTTAATGTCAATCTTGCTAATGTCGATCTCGCTCATGTCGATCTCGGTAATGTCGATCTCGCTAATGTCTATCTTGTTAATGTCGATCTCGCTAATGTCGATCTCGCTAATGTCGTTCTCGCTAATGTTGATCTCGCTCATGTCTATCTTGCTAATTTCGATCTCGCTAATGTCGATCTCGCTGATGTCGATCTCGCTAATGTCGATCTCGCTAATGTCTATCTTGCTAATGCCGATCTCGCTAATGTCGATCTCGCTAATGTCGATCTCGCTAATGTCGATCTCGCTAATGTCGATCTCGCTAATGTCTATATCGTTAATGTCGATCTTGTTAACGCGATCTCGATAATGTCGATCTCGCTAATGTCGATCTCGCTAATGTCTATCTTGTTAATGTCGATCACGCTAATGTCGATCTCGCTCATGTCGATCTCGGTAATGTCGATCTCGCTAATGTCGATCTCGCTAATGTCGATCTCGCTAATGTCGATCTCGCTCATGTCTATCTTGCTAATGTCGATCTTGTTAATGTCGATCACGCTAATGTCGATCTCGCTCATGTCGATCTCGCTCATGTCGATCTCGGTAATGTCGATCTCGCTAATGTCTATCTTGTTAATGTCGATCTGGTTAATGTCGATCTTGCTAATGTCGATCTCGCTCATGTCGATCTCGGTAATGTCGATCTCGCTAATGTCGATCTCGCTAATGTCGATCTCGCTAATGTCTATCTTGTTAATGTCGATCTCGCTAATGTCGATCTCGCTAATGTCGTTCTCGCTAATGTTGATCTCGCTAATGTCTATCTTGCTAATTTCGATCTCGCTAATGTCGATCTCGCTAATGTCGATCTCGCTAATGTCGATCTCGCTCATGTCGATCTCGGTAATGTCGATCTCGCTAATGTCGATCTCGCTAATGTCGATCTCGCTAATGTCTATCTTGTTAATGTCGATCTGGTTAATGTCGATCTTGCTAATGTCGATCTCGCTCATGTCGATCTCGGTAATGTCGATCTCGCTAATGTCGATCTCGCTAATGTCTATCTTGTTAATGTCGATCTCGCTAATGTCGATCTCGCTAATGTCGATCTCGCTAATGTCGATCTTGCTAATGTCGATCTCGCTAATGTCGATCTCGCTAACATCGATCTCGCTAATGTCGAACTTGCTAATGTCGATCTCGTTAATGTCGATCTCGCTAATGTCGATCTTGCTAATGTCGATCTTGTCAATGTCGATCTCGCTAATGTCGATCTCGCTAATGTCTATCTTGTTAATGTCGATCTCGCTAACATCGATCTCGCTAATGTCGATCTCGCTAATGTCGATGTCGCTAATGTCGATCTCGCTAACATCGATCTCGCGAATGTCGATCTTGCTAATGTCGATCTCGCTAATTCCGATCTCGCTAATGTCGATCTCACTAATGTCAATCTCGCTAATGTCGATCTCACTAATGTGGATCTCGCAAATGTCGATCTCGCTAATGTCGATCTCGCTGTCGATCTTGCTAATGTCGATCTCGCTAATGTCGATCTCGCTAATGTCGATCTCGCTAATGTCGATCTCACTAATGTCGATCTTGTTAATGTCGATGTCGCTAATGTCGATCTCGCTAATGTCTATCTTGTTAATGTCGATTTTGCTAATGTCGATCTCGCTAATGTCTATCCTGTTAATGTCGATCTCGCTAATGTCGATCTTGCTAATGTCGATCTCGCTAATGTCGATCTCGCTAATGTCGATCTTGCTAATGTCGATCTCGCTAATGTCGATCTCGCTAACATCGATCTTGTTAATGTCGATCTTGCTAATGTCGATCTCGCTAACATCGATCTCGCTAATGTCGATCTCGCTAATGTCGATCTCGCAAATATCGATCTTGTTAATGTCGATCTGGTTAATGTTGATTTTGCTAATGTCGATCTCGCTCATGTCGATCTCGGTAATGTCTATCTTGTTAATGTCGATCTCGCTAATGTCGATCTCGCAAATATCGATCTTGTTAATGTCGATCTGGTTAATGTTGATTTTGCTAATGTCGATCTCGCTCATGTCGATCTCGCTAATGTCTATCTTGTTAATGTCGATCTCGCTAACATCGATCTCGCTAATGTCGATCTCGCTAATGTCGATGTCGCTAATGTCGATCTCGCTAACATCGATCTCGCGAATGTCGATCTTGCTAATGTCGATCTCGCTAATTCCGATCTCGCTAATGTCGATCTCACTAATGTCAATCTCGCTAATGTCGATCTCACTAATGTGGATCTCGCAAATGTCGATCTCGCTAATGTCGATCTCGCTAATGTCGATCTTGCTAATGTCGATCTCGCTAATGTCGATCTCGCTAATGTCGATCTCGCTAATGTCGATCTCACTAATGTCGATCTTGTTAATGTCGATGTCGCTAATGTCGATCTCGCTAATGTCTATCTTGTTAATGTCGATTTTGCTAATGTCGATCTCGCTAATGTCTATCTTGTTAATGTCGATCTCGCTAATGTCGATCTCACTAATGTCGATCTTGTTAATGTCGATGTCGCTAATGTCGATCTCGCTAATGTCTATCTTGTTAATGTCGATCTCGCTAATGTCGATCTCGCTAATGTCTATCTTGTTAATGTCGATCTCGCTAATGTCGATCTCGCTAATGTCGATCTTGCTAATGTCGATCTCGCTAATGTCGATCTCGCTAACATCGATCTCGCTAATGTCGAACTTGCTAATGTCGATCTCGTTAATGTCGATCTCGCTAATGTCGATCTTGCTAATGTCGATCTTGTCAATGTCGATCTCGCTAATGTCGATCTCGCTAATGTCGATCTCGCTAATGTCGATCTCGCTAACATCGATCTCGCGAATGTCGATCTTGCTAATGTCGATCTCGCTAATGTCGATCTCGCCAATATCGATCTTGTTAATGTCGATCTTGCTAATGTCGATCTCGCTAACATCGATCTCGCAAATGTCGATCTCGCTAATGTCGATCTCGCAAATATCGATCTTGTTAATGTCGATCTGGTTAATGTTGATTTTGCTAATGTCGATCTCGCTCATGTCGATCTCGGTAATGTCGATCTCGCTAATGTCGATCTCGCTAATGTCGATCTCGCTAATGTCTATCTTGTTAATGTCGATCTGGTTAATGTCGATCTTGCTAATGTCGATCTCGCTCATGTCGATCTCGGTAATGTCGATCTCGCTAATGTCGATCTCGCTAATGTCTATCTTGTTAATGTCGATCTCGCTAATGTCGATCTCGCTAATGTCGATCTTGCTAATGTTGATCTCGCTAATGTCTATCTTGCTAATTTCGATCTCGCTAATGTCGATCTCGCTAATGTCGATCTCGCTAATGTCTATCTTGCTAATTTCGATCTCGCTAATGTCGATCTCGCTAATGTCGATCTCGCTAATGTCTATCTTGCTAATGCCGATCTCGCTAATGTCGATCTCGCTAATGTCGATCTCACTAATGTCGATCTCGCTAATGTCTATATCGTTAATGTCGATCTCGCTAATGTCGATCTCGCTAATGTCGATCTCGCTAATTCCGATCTCGCTAATGTCGATCTCACTAATGTCAATCTCGCTAATGTCGATCTCACTAATGTCGATCTTGCAAATGTCGATCTCGCTAATGTCGATCTCGCTAATGTCGATCTCGCTAATGTCAATCTCGCTAATGTCGATCTCACTAATGTCGATCTTGTTAATGTCGATGTCGCTAATGTCGATCTCGCTAATGTCTATCTTGTTAATGTCGATTTTGCTAATGTCGATCTCGCTAATGTCTATCTTGTTAATGTCGATCTCGCTAATGTCGATCTCGCTAATGTCGATCTCGCTAATGTCGATCTTGCTAATGTCGATCTCGCTAATGTCGATCTCGCTAACATCGATCTCGCTAATGTCGAACTTGCTAATGTCGATCTCGTTAATGTCGATCTCGCTAATGTCGATCTTGCTAATGTCGATCTCGCTAATGTCGATCTCGCTAATGTCGATCTCGCTAATGTCGATCTTGTCAATGTCGATCTCGCTAATGTCGATCTCGCTAATGTCTATCTTGTTAATGTCGATCTCGCTAACATCGATCTCGCTAATGTCGATCTCGCTAAAGTCGATCTCGCTAACATCGATCTCGCGAATGTCGATCTTGCTAATGTCGATCTCGCTAATGTCGATCTCGCCAATATCGATCTTGTTAATGTCGATCTTGCTAATGTCGATCTCGCTAACATCGATCTCGCTAATGTCGATCTCGCTAATGTCGATCTCGCAAATATCGATCTTGTTAATGTCGATCTGGTTAATGTTGATTTTGCTAATGTCGATCTCGCTCATGTCGATCTCGGTAATGTCTATCTTGTTAATGTCGATCTCGCTAATGTCGATCTCGCAAATATCGATCTTGTTAATGTCGATCTGGTTAATGTTGATTTTGCTAATGTCGATCTCGCTCATGTCGATCTCGCTAATGTCTATCTTGTTAATGTCGATCTCGCTAACATCGATCTCGCTAATGTCGATCTCGCTAATGTCGATGTCGCTAATGTCGATCTCGCTAACATCGATCTCGCGAATGTCGATCTTGCTAATGTCGATCTCGCTAATTCCGATCTCGCTAATGTCGATCTCACTAATGTCAATCTCGCTAATGTCGATCTCACTAATGTGGATCTCGCAAATGTCGATCTCGCTAATGTCGATCTCGCTAATGTCGATCTTGCTAATGTCGATCTCGCTAATGTCGATCTCGCTAATGTCGATCTCGCTAATGTCGATCTCACTAATGTCGATCTTGTTAATGTCGATGTCGCTAATGTCGATCTCGCTAATGTCTATCTTGTTAATGTCGATTTTGCTAATGTCGATCTCGCTAATGTCTATCTTGTTAATGTCGATCTCGCTAATGTCGATCTCACTAATGTCGATCTCGCTAATGTCTATATCGTTAATGTCGATCTCGCTAATGTCGATCTCGCTAATGTCGATCTCGCTAATTCCGATCTCGCTAATGTCGATCTCACTAATGTCAATCTCGCTAATGTCGATCTCACTAATGTCGATCTTGCAAATGTCGATCTCGCTAATGTCGATCTCGCTAATGTCGATCTCGCTAATGTCAATCTCGCTAATGTCGATCTCACTAATGTCGATCTTGTTAATGTCGATGTCGCTAATGTCGATCTCGCTAATGTCTATCTTGTTAATGTCGATTTTGCTAATGTCGATCTCGCTAATGTCTATCTTGTTAATGTCGATCTCGCTAATGTCGATCTCGCTAATGTCGATCTCGCTAATGTCGATCTTGCTAATGTCGATCTCGCTAATGTCGATCTCGCTAACATCGATCTCGCTAATGTCGAACTTGCTAATGTCGATCTCGTTAATGTCGATCTCGCTAATGTCGATCTTGTCAATGTCGATCTCGCTAATGTCGATCTCGCTAATGTCTATCTTGTTAATGTCGATCTCGCTAACATCGATCTCGCTAATGTCGATCTCGCTAAAGTCGATCTCGCTAACATCGATCTCGCGAATGTCGATCTTGCTAATGTCGATCTCGCTAATGTCGATCTCGCCAATATCGATCTTGTTAATGTCGATCTTGCTAATGTCGATCTCGCTAACATCGATCTCGCTAATGTCGATCTCGCTAATGTCGATCTCGCAAATATCGATCTTGTTAATGTCGATCTGGTTAATGTTGATTTTGCTAATGTCGATCTCGCTCATGTCGATCTCGGTAATGTCTATCTTGTTAATGTCGATCTCGCTAATGTCGATCTCGCAAATATCGATCTTGTTAATGTCGATCTGGTTAATGTTGATTTTGCTAATGTCGATCTCGCTCATGTCGATCTCGCTAATGTCTATCTTGTTAATGTCGATCTCGCTAACATCGATCTCGCTAATGTCGATCTCGCTAATGTCGATGTCGCTAATGTCGATCTCGCTAACATCGATCTCGCGAATGTCGATCTTGCTAATGTCGATCTCGCTAATTCCGATCTCGCTAATGTCGATCTCACTAATGTCAATCTCGCTAATGTCGATCTCACTAATGTGGATCTCGCAAATGTCGATCTCGCTAATGTCGATCTCGCTAATGTCGATCTTGCTAATGTCGATCTCGCTAATGTCGATCTCGCTAATGTCGATCTCGCTAATGTCGATCTCACTAATGTCGATCTTGTTAATGTCGATGTCGCTAATGTCGATCTCGCTAATGTCTATCTTGTTAATGTCGATTTTGCTAATGTCGATCTCGCTAATGTCTATCTTGTTAATGTCGATCTCGCTAATGTCGATCTCACTAATGTCGATCTTGTTAATGTCGATGTCGCTAATGTCGATCTCGCTAATGTCTATCTTGTTAATGTCGATCTCGCTAATGTCGATCTCGCTAATGTCTATCTTGTTAATGTCGATCTCGCTAATGTCGATCTCGCTAATGTCGATCTTGCTAATGTCGATCTCGCTAATGTCGATCTCGCTAACATCGATCTCGCTAATGTCGAACTTGCTAATGTCGATCTCGTTAATGTCGATCTCGCTAATGTCGATCTTGCTAATGTCGATCTTGTCAATGTCGATCTCGCTAATGTCGATCTCGCTAATGTCGATCTCGCTAATGTCGATCTCGCTAATGTCGATCTCGCTAACATCGATCTCGCGAATGTCGATCTTGCTAATGTCGATCTCGCTAATGTCGATCTCGCCAATATCGATCTTGTTAATGTCGATCTTGCTAATGTCGATCTCGCTAACATCGATCTCGCTAATGTCGATCTCGCTAATGTCGATCTCGCAAATATCGATCTTGTTAATGTCGATTTTGCTAATGTCGATCTCGCTAATGTCTATCTTGTTAATGTCGATCTCGCTAATGTCGATCTCGCTAATGTCGATCTCGCTAATGTCGATCTTGCTAATGTCGATCTCGCTAATGTCGATCTCGCTAACATCGATCTCGCTAATGTCGAACTTGCTAATGTCGATCTCGTTAATGTCGATCTCGCTAATGTCGATCTTGCTAATGTCGATCTCGCTAATGTCGATCTCGCTAATGTCGATCTCGCTAATGTCGATCTTGTCAATGTCGATCTCGCTAATGTCGATCTCGCTAATGTCGATCTCGCTAAAGTCGATCTCGCTAACATCGATCTCGCGAATGTCGATCTTGCTAATGTCGATCTCGCTAATGTCGATCTCGCCAATATCGATCTTGTTAATGTCGATCTTGCTAATGTCGATCTCGCTAACATCGATCTCGCTAATGTCGATCTCGCTAATGTCGATCTCGCAAATATCGATCTTGTTAATGTCGATCTGGTTAATGTTGATTTTGCTAATGTCGATCTCGCTCATGTCGATCTCGGTAATGTCTATCTTGTTAATGTCGATCTCGCTAATGTCGATCTCGCTAATGTCGATCTCGCTAATGTCTATCTTGTTAATGTCGATCTGGTTAATGTCGATCTTGCTAATGTCGATCTCGCTCATGTCGATCTCGGTAATGTCGATCTCGCTAATGTCGATCTCGCTAATGTCTATCTTGTTAATGTCGATCTTGCTAATGTCGATCTCGTTAATGTCGATCTTGCTAATGTTATTCCTTCTAATGTCTATCTTGTTAATGTCGATCTCGCTAATGTCAATCTTGTTAATGTCGATCTCGCTAACATCGATCTCGCTAATGTCGATCTCGCTAATGTCGATCTTGCTAATGTCGATCTCGCTAATGTCGATCTCGCTAATGTCGATCTCGTTAATGTCAATCTTGTTAATGTCGATCTCGCTAATGTCGATCTCGCTAATGTCGATCTTGTCAATGTCGATCTTGCTAATGTCTACCTTGTTAATGTTGATCTCGCTAATGTCGATCTCGCTAATGTCGATCTTGCTAATGTCGATCTCGCTAATGTCGATCTTGTTAGTGTCGGTCTCGCTAATGTCTATCTTGTTAATGTCGATCTCGCTAATGTCTATCTCGCGAATGTCGATCTCGATAATGTCGATCTCGCTTATGTCTATCTCGCTAATGTTGAACTTGCTGATGTCGATCTCGCTAATGTCGATCACGCTAATGTCGATCTCGCTAATGTCGATCTTGTTAGTGTCGATCTCGCTAATGTCTATCTTGTTAATGTCGATCTCGCTAATGTCTATCTCGCGAATGATGATCTCGATAATGTCGATCTCGCTTATGTCTATCTCGCTAATGTTGAACTTGCTGATGTCGATCTCGCTAATGTCGATCACGCTAATGTCGATCTCGCTAATGTCGATCTTGTTAGTGTCGATCTCGCTAATGTCTATCTTGTTAATGTCGATCTCGCTAATGTCGATCTCGCTAATGTCTATCTCGCTAATGTCGATCTCGTTAATGTCGATCTCGCTAATGTCGATCTCGCTAATGTCGATCTCGCTAATGTCGATCTCGCTAATGTCAATCTCGCTAATGTCGATCTCGCTAATGTCGATCTCGCTAATGTCTATCTTGTTAATGTCGATCTCGCTAATTCAGATCTCGCTAATGTCGATCTCACTAATGTCAATCTCGCTAATGTCGATCTCACTAATGTCGATCTCGCAAATGTCGATCTCGCTAATGTCGATCTCGCTAATGTCGATCTCGCTAATGTCAATCTCGCTAATGTCGATCTCGCTAATTCCGATCTCGCTAATGTCGATCTCACTAATGTCGATCTCACTAATGTCGATCTCGCTAATGTCGATCTCACTAATGTCGATCTCGCAAATGTCGATCTCGCTAATGTCGATCTCGCTAATGTCGATCTCGCTAATGTCGATCTCGCTAATGTCGATCTCGCTAATATCTATCTTGTTAATGTCGATCTCGCTAATTCCGATCTCGCTAATGTCGATCTCGCTAATGTCTTTCTTGTTAATGTCGATCTCGCTAATGTTGAACTTGCTAATGTCGATCTTGTTAATGTCGATCTCGCTAATGTCGATCTCGCTAATGTCGATCTCGTTAACGTCGATCTTGCTAATGTCGATCTTGCTAATGTTGAACTTGCTGATGTCGATCTTGTTAATGTCGATCACGCTAATGTCGATCTCGTTAATGTCGATCTCGCTAATGTCTATCTTTTTAATGACGATCTCGCTAATGTCGATCTCGCTAATGTCGTTCTCGCTAATGTCGATCTCGCTAATGTCTATCTTGCTAATTTCGATCTCGCTAATGTCGATCTCGCTAATGTCGATCTCGCTAATCTCGATCTCGCTAATGTCTGTCTTGCTAATGCCGATCTCGCTAATGTCGATCTCGCTAATGTCGATCTCGCTAATGTCGATCTCGCTAATGTCGATCTCGCTAATGTCTATATCGTTAATGTCGATCTTGTTAACGCGATCTCGATAATGTCGATCTCGCTAATGTCTATATCGTTAATGTCGATCTTGTTAACGCGATCTCGATAATGTCGATCTCGCTAATGTCTATCTTGTTAATGTCGATCTCGCTAATGTCGATCTCGCTAATGTCGATCTCGCTCATGTCGATCTCGCTAATGTCTATATCGTTAATGTCGATCTTGTTAACGCGATCTCGATAATGTCGATCTCGCTAATGTCTATCTTGTTAATGTCGATCTCGCTAATGTCGATCTCGCTAATGTCGATCTCGCTCATGTCGATCTCGCTCATGTCGATCTCGCTCATGTCGATCTCGCTCATGTCGATCTCGGTAATGTCGATCTCGCTAATGTCTATCTTGTTAATGTCGATCTGGTTAATGTCGATCTTGCTAATGTCGATCTCGCTCATGTCGATCTCGGTAATGTCGATCTCGCTAATGTCGATCTCGCTAATGTCGATCTCGCTAATGTCTATCTTGCTAATTTCGATCTCGCTAATGTCGATCTCGCTAATGTCGATCTCGCTAATGTCGATCTCGCTAATGTCTATCTTGCTAATGCCGATCTCGCTAATGTCGATCTCGCTAATGTCGATCTCGCTAATGTCGATCTCGCTAATGTCTATATTGTTAATGTCGATCTTGTTAACGCGATCTCGATAATGTCGATCTCGCTAATGTCGATCTCGCTAATGTCGATCTCGCTAATGTCTATCTTGTTAATGTCGATCTCGCTAAAGTTGAACTTGCTAATGTCGATCTTGTTAATGTCGATCTCGCTAATGTCGATCTCGCTAATGTCGATCTCGCTAATGTCGATCTCGTTAACGTCGATCTTGCTAATGTTGAAGTTGCTGATGTCGATCTTGTTAATGTCGATCACGCTAATGTCGATCTTGCTAATGTCGATCTCGTTAATGTCGATCTCGCTAATGTTGAACTTGCTAATGTCGATCTTGTTAATGTCGATCTCGCTAATGTCGATCTCGTTAACGTCGATCTTGCTAATGTCGATCTCGCTAATGTCGATCTCGTTAATGTCGATCACGCTAATGTCGATCTCGCTAATGTCGATCTTGTTAATGTCGATCACGCTAATGTCGATCTCGCTCATGTCGATCTCGGTAATGTCGATCTCGCTAATGTCGATCTCGCTAATGTCGATCTCGCTAATGTATATCTTGTTAATGTCGATCTGGTTAATGTCGATCTTGCTAATGTCGATCTCGCTCATGTCGATCTCGGTAATGTCGATCTCGCTAATGTCTATCTTGTTAATGTCGATCTCGCTAATGTCGATCTCGCTAATGTCGTTCTCGCTAATGTTGATCTCGCTCATGTCTATCTTGCTATTTTCGATCTCGCTAATGTCGATCTCGCTGATGTCGATCTCGCTAATGTCGATCTCGCTAATGTCTATCTTGCTAATGCCGATCTCGCTAATGTCGATCTCGCTAATGTCGATCTCGCTAATGTCGATCTCGCTAATGTCGATCTCGCTAATGTCTATATCGTTAATGTCGATCTTGTTAACGCGATCTCGATAATGTCGATCTCGCTAATGTCGATCTCGCTAATGTCTATCTTGTTAATGTCGATCACGCTAATGTCGATCTCGCTCATGTCGATCTCGGTAATGTCGATCTCGCTAATGTCGATCTCGCTAATGTCGATCTCGCTCATGTCTATCTTGCTAATGTCGATCTTGTTAATGTCGATCACGCTAATGTCGATCTCGCTCATGTCGATCTCGCTCATGTCGATCTCGCTCATGTCGATCTCGGTAATGTCGATCTCGCTAATGTCTATCTTGTTAATGTCGATCTGGTTAATGTCGATCTTGCTAATGTCGATCTCGCTCATGTCGATCTCGGTAATGTCGATCTCGCTAATGTCGATCTCGCTAATGTCGATCTCGCTAATGTCTATCTTGTTAATGTTGATCTCGCTAATGTCTATCTTGCTAATTTCGATCTCGCTAATGTCGATCTCGCTAATGTCGATCTCGCTAATGTCGATCTCGCTAATGTCGATCTCGCAAATATCGATCTTGTTAATGTCGATCTGGTTAATGTTGATTTTGCTAATGTCGATCTCGCTCATGTCGATCTCGGTAATGTCGATCTCGCTAATGTCGATCTCGCTAATGTCGATCTCGCTAATGTCTATCTTGTTAATGTCGATCTGGTTAATGTCGATCTTGCTAATGTCGATCTCGCTCATGTCGATCTCGGTAATGTCGATCTCGCTAATGTCGATCTCGCTAATGTCGATCTTGCTAATGTCGATCTTGTCAATGTCGATCTCGCTAATGTCGATCTCGCTAATGTCTATATTGTTAATGTCGATCTCGCTAACATCGATCTCGCTAATGTCGATCTCGCTAATGTCGATGTCGCTAATGTCGATCTCGCTAACATCGATCTCGCGAATGTCGATCTTGCTAATGTCGATCTCACTAATGTCAATCTCGCTAATGTCGATCTCACTAATGTGGATCTCGCAAATGTCGATCTCGCTAATGTCGATCTCGCTAATGTCGATCTTGTTAATGTCGATCTCGCTAACATCGATCTCGCTAATGTCGATCTCGCTAATGTCGATGTCACTAATGTCGATCTCGCTAACATCGATCTCGCGAATGTCGATCTTGCTAATGTCGATCTCGCTAATTCCGATCTCGCTAATGTCGATCTCACTAATGTCAATCTCGCTAATGTCGATCTCACTAATGTGGATCTCGCAAATGTCGATCTCGCTAATGTCGATCTCGCTAATGTCGATCTTGCTAATGTCGATCTCGCTAATGTCGATCTCGCTAATGTCGATCTCGCTAATGTCGATCTCACTAATGTCGATCTTGTTAATGTCGATGTCGCTAATGTCGATCTCGCTAATGTCTATCTTGTTAATGTCGATTTTGCTAATGTCGATCTCGCTAATGTCTATCTTGTTAATGTCGATCTCGCTAATGTCGATCTCGCTAATGTCGATCTCGCTAATGTCGATCTCGCTAATGTCGATCTTGCTAATGTCGATCTCGCTAATGTCGATCTCGCTAACATCGATCTCGCTAATGTCGAACTTGCTAATGTCGATCTCGTTAATGTCGATCTCGCTAATGTCGATCTTGCTAATGTCGATCTTGTCAATGTCGATCTCGCTAATGTCGATCTCGCTAATGTCGATCTCGCTAATGTCGATCTCGCTAACAACGATCTCGCGAATGTCGATCTTGCTAATGTCGATCTCGCTAATGTCGATCTCGCCAATATCGATCTTGTTAATGTCGATCTTGCTAATGTCGATCTCGCTAACATCGATCTCGCTAATGTCGATCTCGCTAATGTCGATCTCGCAAATATCGATCTTGTTAATGTCGATCTGGTTAATGTTGATTTTGCTAATGTCGATCTCGCTCATGTCGATCTCGGTAATGTCGATCTCGCTAATGTCGATCTCGCTAATGTCGATCTCGCTAATGTCTATCTTGTTAATGTCGATCTGGTTAATGTCGATCTTGCTAATGTCGATCTCGCTCATGTCGATCTCGGTAATGTCGATCTCGCTAATGTCGATCTCGCTAATGTCTATCTTGTTAATGTCGATCTCGCTAATGTCGATCTCGCTAATGTCGTTCTCGCTAATGTTGATCTCGCTAATGTCTATCTTGCTAATTTCGATCTCGCTAATGTCGATCTCGCTAATGTCGATCTCGCTAATGTCTATCTTGCTAATGCCGATCTCGCTAATGTCGATCTCGCTAATGTCGATCTCGCTAATGTCGATCTCGCTAATGTCTATATCGTTAATGTCGATCTCGCTAATGTCGATCTCGCTAATGTCGATCTCGCTAATTCCGATCTCGCTAATGTCGATCTCACTAATGTCAATCTCGCTAATGTCGATCTCACTAATGTCGATCTTGCAAATGTCGATCTCGCTAATGTCGATCTCGCTAATGTCGATCTCGCTAATGTCAATCTCGCTAATGTCGATCTCACTAATGTCGATCTTGTTAATGTCGATGTCGCTAATGTCGATCTCGCTAATGTCTATCTTGTTAATGTCGATTTTGCTAATGTCGATCTCGCTAATGTCTATCTTGTTAATGTCGATCTCGCTAATGTCGATCTCGCTAATGTCGATCTCGCTAATGTCGATCTTGCTAATGTCGATCTCGCTAATGTCGATCTCGCTAACATCGATCTCGCTAATGTCGAACTTGCTAATGTCGATCTCGTTAATGTCGATCTCGCTAATGTCGATCTTGCTAATGTCGATCTCGCTAATGTCGATCTCGCTAATGTCGATCTCGCTAATGTCGATCTTGTCAATGTCGATCTCGCTAATGTCGATCTCGCTAATGTCTATCTTGTTAATGTCGATCTCGCTAACATCGATCTCGCTAATGTCGATCTCGCTAAAGTCGATCTCGCTAACATCGATCTCGCGAATGTCGATCTTGCTAATGTCGATCTCGCTAATGTCGATCTCGCCAATATCGATCTTGTTAATGTCGATCTTGCTAATGTCGATCTCGCTAACATCGATCTCGCTAATGTCGATCTCGCTAATGTCGATCTCGCAAATATCGATCTTGTTAATGTCGATCTGGTTAATGTTGATTTTGCTAATGTCGATCTCGCTCATGTCGATCTCGGTAATGTCTATCTTGTTAATGTCGATCTCGCTAATGTCGATCTCGCTAATGTCGATCTCGCTAATGTCTATCTTGTTAATGTCGATCTGGTTAATGTCGATCTTGCTAATGTCGATCTCGCTCATGTCGATCTCGGTAATGTCGATCTCGCTAATGTCGATCTCGCTAATGTCTATCCTGTTAATGTCGATCTTGCTAATGTCGATCTCGTTAATGTCGATCTTGCTAAGGTCGATCTCGTTAATGTCGATCTTGCTAATGTTATTCCTTCTAATGTCTATCTTGTTAATGTCGATCTCGCTAATGTCAATCTTGTTAATGTCGATCTCGCTAACATCGATCTCGCTAATGTCGATCTCGCTAATGTCGATCTTGCTAATGTCGATCTTGTTAGTGTCGATCTCGCTAATGTCTATCTTGTTAATGTCGATCTCGCTAATGTCGATCTCGCTAATGTCTATCTCGCTAATGTCGATCTCGTTAATGTCGATCTCGCTAATGTCGATCTCGCTAATGTCGATCTCGCTAATGTCGATCTCGCTAATGTCAATCTCGCTAATGTCGATCTCGCTAATGTCGATCTCGCTAATGTCTATCTTGTTAATGTCGATCTCGCTAATTCAGATCTCGCTAATGTCGATCTCACTAATGTCAATCTCGCTAATGTCGATCTCACTAATGTCGATCTCGCAAATGTCGATCTCGCTAATGTCGATCTCGCTAATGTCGATCTCGCTAATGTCAATCTCGCTAATGTCGATCTCGCTAATTCCGATCTCGCTAATGTCGATCACACTAATGTCGATCTCACTAATGTCGATCTCGCTAATGTCGATCTCACTAATGTCGATCTCGCAAATGTCGATCTCGCTAATGTCGATCTCGCTAATGTCGATCTCGCTAATGTCGATCTCGCTAATGTCGATCTCGCTAATATCTATCTTGTTAATGTCGATCTCGCTAATTCCGATCTCGCTAATGTCGATCTCGCTAATGTCTTTCTTGTTAATGTCGATCTCGCTAATGTTGAACTTGCTAATGTCGATCTTGTTAATGTCGATCTCGCTAATGTCGATCTCGCTAATGTCGATCTCGTTAACGTCGATCTTGCTAATGTCGATCTTGCTAATGTTGAACTTGCTGATGTCGATCTTGTTAATGTCGATCACGCTAATGTCGATCTCGTTAATGCCGATCTCGCTAATGTCGATCTCGCTAATGTCGATCTCGTTAATGTCGATCACGCTAATGTCGATCTCGCTAATGTCGATCTTGTTAATGTCGATCACGCTAATGTCGATCTCGCTCATGTCGATCTCGCTAATGTCGATCTCGCTCATGTCGAACTCGGTAATGTCGATCTCGCTAATGTCTATCTTGTTAATGACGATCTCGCTAATGTCGATCTCGCTAATGTCGTTCTCGCTAATGTCGATCTCGCTAATGTCTATCTTGCTAATTTCGATCTCGCTAATGTCGATCTCGCTAATGTCGATCTCGCTAATCTCGATCTCGCTAATGTCTGTCTTGCTAATGCCGATCTCGCTAATGTCGATCTCGCTAATGTCGATCTCGCTAATGTCGATCTCGCTAATGTCTATATCGTTAATGTCGATCTTGTTAACGCGATCTCGATAATGTCGATCTCGCTAATGTCTATCTTGTTAATGTCGATCTCGCTAATGTCGATCTCGCTAATGTCGATCTCGCTCATGTCGATCTCGCTAATGTCTACATCGTTAATGTCGATCTTGTTAACGCGATCTCGATAATGTCAATCTCGCTAATGTCTATCTTGTTAATGTCGATCTCGCTAATGTCGATCTTGCTAATGTCGAACTCGCTCATGTCGATCTCGCTCATGTCGATCTCGCTCATGTCGATCTCGCTCATGTCGATCTCGGTAATGTCGATCTCGCTAATGTCTATCTTGTTAATGTCGATCTGGTTAATGTCGTTCTTGCTAATGTCGATCTCGCTCATGTCGATCTCGGTAATGTCGATCTCGCTAATGTCGATCTCGCTAATGTCGATCTCGCTAATGTCTATCTTGTTAATGTCGATCTCGCTAATGTCGATCTCGCTAATGTCGTTCTCGCTAATGTTGATCTCGCTAATGTCTATCTTGCTAATTTCGATCTCGCTAATGTCGATCTCGCTAATGTCGATCTCGCTAATGTCGATCTCGCTAATGTCTATCTTGCTAATGCCGATCTCGCTAATGTCGATCTCGCTAATGTCGATCTCGCTAATGTCGATCTCGCTAATGTCTATATTGTTAATGTCGATCTTGTTAACGCGATCTCGATAATGTCGATCTCGCTAATGTCGATCTCGCTAATGTCGATCTCGCTAATGTCTATCTTGTTAATGTCGATCTCGCTAAAGTTGAACTTGCTAATGTCGATCTTGTTAATGTCGATCTCGCTAATGTCGATCTCGCTAATGTCGATCTCGCTAATGTCGATCTCGTTAACGTCGATCTTGCTAATGTTGAAGTTGCTGATGTCGATCTTGTTAATGTCGATCACGCTAATGTCGATCTCGCTAATGTCGATCTCGTTAATGTCGATCTCGCTAATGTTGAACTTGCTAATGTCGATCTTGTTAATGTCGATCTCGCTAATGTCGATCTCGCTAATGTCGATCTCGTTAACGTCGATCTTGCTAATGTCGATCTCGCTAATGTCGATCTCGTTAATGTCGATCACGCTAATGTCGATCTCGCTAATGTCGATCTTGTTAATGTCGATCACGCTAATGTCGATCTCGCTCATGTCGATCTCGGTAATGTCGATCTCGCTAATGTCGATCTCGCTAATGTCGATCTCGCTAATGTATATCTTGTTAATGTCGATCTGGTTAATGTCGATCTTGCTAATGTCGATCTCGCTCATGTCGATCTCGGTAATGTCGATCTCGCTAATGTCTATCTTGTTAATGTCGATCTCGCTAATGTCGATCTCGCTAATGTCGTTCTCGCTAATGTTGATCTCGCTCATGTCTATCTTGCTAATTTCGATCTCGCTAATGTCGATCTCGCTGATGTCGATCTCGCTAATGTCGATCTCGCTAATGTCTATCTTGCTAATGCCGATCTCGCTAATGTCGATCTCGCTAATGTCGATCTCGCTAATGTCGATCTCGCTAATGTCTATATCGTTAATGTCGATCTTGTTAACGCGATCTCGATAATGTCGATCTCGCTAATGTCGATCTCGCTAATGTCTATCTTGTTAATGTCGATCACGCTAATGTCGATCTCGCTCATGTCGATCTCGGTAATGTCGATCTCGCTAATGTCGATCTCGCTAATGTCGATCTCGCTAATGTCGATCTCGCTCATGTCTATCTTGCTAATGTCGATCTTGTTAATGTCGATCACGCTAATGTCGATCTCGCTCATGTCGATCTCGCTCATGTCGATCTCGCTCATGTCGATCTCGGTAATGTCGATCTCGCTAATGTCTATCTTGTTAATGTCGATCTGGTTAATGTCGATCTTGCTAATGTCGATCTCGCTCATGTCGATCTCGGTAATGTCGATCTCGCTAATGTCGATCTCGCTAATGTCGATCTCGCTAATGTCTATCTTGTTAATGTCGATCTCGCTAATGTCGATCTCGCTAATGTCGTTCTCGCTAATGTTGATCTCGCTAATGTCTATCTTGCTAATTTCGATCTCGCTAATGTCGATCTCGCTAATGTCGATCTCGCTAATGTCGATCTCGCTAATGTCGATCTCGCAAATATCGATCTTGTTAATGTCGATCTGGTTAATGTTGATTTTGCTAATGTCGATCTCGCTCATGTCGATCTCGGTAATGTCGATCTCGCTAATGTCGATCTCGCTAATGTCGATCTCGCTAATGTCTATCTTGTTAATGTCGATCTGGTTAATGTCGATCTTGCTAATGTCGATCTCGCTCATGTCGATCTCGGTAATGTCGATCTCGCTAATGTCGATCTCGCTAATGTCTATCTTGTTAATGTCGATCTCGCTAATGTCGATCTCGCTAATGTCGATCTCGCTAATGTCGATCTTGCTAATGTCGATCTCGCTAATGTCGATCTCGCTAACATCGATCTCGCTAATGTCGAACTTGCTAATGTCGATCTCGTTAATGTCGATCTCGCTAATGTCGATCTTGCTAATGTCGATCTTGTCAATGTCGATCTCGCTAATGTCGATCTCGCTAATGTCTATCTTGTTAATGTCGATCTCGCTAACATCGATCTCGCTAATGTCGATCTCGCTAATGTCGATGTCGCTAATGTCGATCTCGCTAACATCGATCTCGCGAATGTCGATCTTGCTAATGTCGATCTCGCTAATTCCGATCTCGCTAATGTCGATCTCACTAATGTCAATCTCGCTAATGTCGATCTCACTAATGTGGATCTCGCAAATGTCGATCTCGCTAATGTCGATCTCGCTAATGTCGATCTTGCTAATGTCGATCTCGCTAATGTCGATCTCGCTAATGTCGATCTCGCTAATGTCGATCTCACTAATGTCGATCTTGTTAATGTCGATGTCGCTAATGTCGATCTCGCTAATGTCTATCTTGTTAATGTCGATTTTGCTAATGTCGATCTCGCTAATGTCTATCTTGTTAATGTCGATCTCGCTAATGTCGATCTCGCTAATGTCGATCTCGCTAATGTCGATCTCGCTAATGTCCATCTTGCTAATGTCGATCTCGCTAATGTCGATCTCGCTAACATCGATCTCGCTAATGTCGAACTTGCTAATGTCGATCTCGTTAATGTCGATCTCGCTAATGTCGATCTTGCTAATGTCGATCTTGTCAATGGCGATCTCGCTAATGTCGATCTCGCTAATGTCGATCTCGCTAATGTCGATCTCGCTAACGTCGATCTCGCGAATGTCGATCTTGCTAATGTCGATCTCGCTAATGTCGATCTCGCCAATATCGATCTTGTTAATGTCGATCTTGCTAATGTCGATCTCGCTAACATCGATCTCGCTAATGTCGATCTCGCTAATGTCGATCTCGCAAATATCGATCTTGTTAATGTCGATCTGGTTAATGTTGATTTTGCTAATGTCGATCTCGCTCATGTCGATCTCGGTAATGTCGATCTCGCTAATGTCGATCTCGCTAATGTCGATCTCGCTAATGTCTATCTTGTTAATGTCGATCTGGTTAATGTCGATCTTGCTAATGTCGATCTCGCTCATGTCGATCTCGCTAATGTCGATCTCGCTAATGTCGATCTTGCTAATGTCGATCTCGCTAATGTCGATCTCGCTAATGTCGATCTCGCTAATGTCGATCTCACTAATGTCGATCTCGCTAATGTCGATGTCGCTAATGTCGATCTCGCTAATGTCTATCTTGTTAATGTCGATTTTGCTAATGTCGATCTCGCTAATGTCTATCTTGTTAATGTCGATCTCGCTAATGTCGATCTCGCTAATGTCGATCTCGCTAATGTCGATCTCGCTAATGTCGATCTTGCTAATGTCGATCTCGCTAATGTCGATCTCGCTAACATCGATCTCGCTAATGTCGAACTTGCTAATGTCGATCTCGTTAATGTCGATCTCGCTAATGTCGATCTCGTTAATGTCGATCTCGCTAATGTCGATCTTGCTAATGTCGATCTTGTCAATGTCGATCTCGCTAATGTCGATCTCGCTAATGTCGATCTTGTCAATGTCGATCTCGCTAATGTCGATCTCGCTAATGTCTATCTTGTTAATGTCGATCTCGCTAACATCGATCTCGCTAATGTCGATCTCGCTAATGTCGATCTCGCTAACATCGATCTCGCGAATGTCGATCTTGCTAATGTCGATCTCGCTAATGTCGATCTCGCCAATATCGATCTTGTTAATGTCGATCTTGCTAATGTCGATCTCGCTAACATCGATCTCGCTAATGTCGATCTCGCTAATGTCGATCTCGCAAATATCGATCTTGTTAATGTCGATCTGGTTAATGTTGATTTTGCTAATGTCGATCTCGCTCATGTCGATCTCGGTAATGTCGATCTCGCTAATGTCGATCTCGCTAATGTCGATCTCGCTAATGTCTATCTTGTTAATGTCGATCTGGTTAATGTCGATCTTGCTAATGTCGATCTCGCTCATGTCGATCTCGGTAATGTCGATCTCGCTAATGTCGATCTCGCTAATGTCTATCTTGTTAATGTCGATCTCGCTAATGTCGATCTCGCTAATGTCGTTCTCGCTAATGTTGATCTCGCTAATGTCTATCTTGCTAATTTCGATCTCGCTAATGTCGATCTCGCTAATGTCGATCTCGCTAATGTCTATCTTGCTAATGCCGATCTCGCTAATGTCGATCTCGCTAATGTCGATCTCGCTAATGTCGATCTCGCTAATGTCTATATCGTTAATGTCGATCTCGCTAATGTCGATCTCGCTAATGTCGATCTCGCTAATTCCGATCTCGCTAATGTCGATCTCACTAATGTCAATCTCGCTAATGTCGATCTCACTAATGTCGATCTTGCAAATGTCGATCTCGCTAATGTCGATCTCGCTAATGTCGATCTCGCTAATGTCAATCTCGCTAATGTCGATCTCACTAATGTCGATCTTGTTAATGTCGATGTCGCTAATGTCGATCTCGCTAATGTCTATCTTGTTAATGTCGATTTTGCTAATGTCGATCTCGCTAATGTCTATCTTGTTAATGTCGATCTCGCTAATGTCGATCTCGCTAATGTCGATCTCGCTAATGTCGATCTTGCTAATGTCGATCTCGCTAATGTCGATCTCGCTAACATCGATCTCGCTAATGTCGAACTTGCTAATGTCGATCTCGTTAATGTCGATCTCGCTAATGTCGATCTTGCTAATGTCGATCTCGCTAATGTCGATCTCGCTAATGTCGATCTCGCTAATGTCGATCTTGTCAATGTCGATCTCGCTAATGTCGATCTCGCTAATGTCTATCTTGTTAATGTCGATCTCGCTAACATCGATCTCGATAATGTCGATCTCGCTAAAGTCGATCTCGCTAACATCGATCTCGCGAATGTCGGTCTTGCTAATGTCGATCTCGCTAATGTCGATCTCGCCAATATCGATCTAGTTAATGTCGATCTTGCTAATGTCGATCTCGCTAACATCGATCTCGCTAATGTCGATCTCGCTAATGTCGATCTCGCAAATATCGATCTTGTTAATGTCGATCTGGTTAATGTTGATTTTGCTAATGTCGATCTCGCTCATGTCGATCTCGGTAATGTCTATCTTGTTAATGTCGATCTCGCTAATGTCGATCTCGCTAATGTCGATCTCGCTAATGTCTATCTTGTTAATGTCGATCTGGTTAATGTCGATCTTGCTAATGTCGATCTCGCTCATGTCGATCTCGGTAATGTCGATCTCGCTAATGTCGATCTCGCTAATGTCTATCTTGTTAATGTCGATCTTGCTAATGTCGATCTCGTTAATGTCGATCTTGCTAATGTTATTCCTTCTAATGTCTATCTTGTTAATGTCGATCTCGCTAATGTCAATCTTGTTAATGTCGATCTCGCTAACATCGATCTCGCTAATGTCGATCTCGCTAATGTCGATCTTGCTAATGTCGATCTCGCTAATGTCGATCTCGCTAATGTCGATCTCGTTAATGTCAATCTTGTTAATGTCGATCTCGCTAATGTCGATCTCGCTAATGTCGATCTTGTCAATGTCGATCTTGCTAATGTCTACCTTGTTAATGTTGATCTCGCTAATGTCGATCTCGCTAATGTCGATCTTGCTAATGTCGATCTCGCTAATGTCGATCTTGTTAGTGTCGATCTCGCTAATGTCTATCTTGTTAATGTCGATCTCGCTAATGTCTATCTCGCGAATGTCGATCTCGATAATGTCGATCTCGCTTATGTCTATCTCGCTAATGTTGAACTTGCTGATGTCGATCTCGCTAATGTCGATCACGCTAATGTCGATCTCGCTAATGTCGATCTTGTTAGTGTCGATCTCGCTAATGTCTATCTTGTTAATGTCGATCTCGCTAATGTCTATCTCGCGAATGATGATCTCGATAATGTCGATCTCGCTTATGTCTATATCGCTAATGTTGAACTTGCTGATGTCGATCTCGCTAATGTCGATCACGCTAATGTCGATCTCGCTAATGTCGATCTTGTTAGTGTCGATCTCGCTAATGTCTATCTTGTTAATGTCGATCTCGCTAATGTCGATCTCGCTAATGTCTATCTCGCTAATGTCGATCTCGTTAATGTCGATCTCGCTAATGTCGATCTCGCTAATGTCGATCTCGCTAATGTCGATCTCGCTAATGTCGATCTCGCTAATGTCGATCTCGCTAATGTCTATCTTGTTAATGTCGATCTCGCTAATTCAGATCTCGCTAATGTCGATCTCACTAATGTCAATCTCGCTAATGTCGATCTCACTAATGTCGATCTCGCAAATGTCGATCTCGCTAATGTCGATCTCGCTAATGTCGATCTCGCTAATGTCAATCTCGCTAATGTCGATCTCGCTAATTCCGATCTCGCTAATGTCGATCTCACTAATGTCGATCTCACTAATGTCGATCTCGCTAATGTCGATCTCACTAATGTCGATCTCACTAATGTCGATCTCGCAAATGTCGATCTCGCTAATGTCGATCTTGCTAATGTCGATCTCGCTAATGTCGATCTCGCTAATATCTATCTTGTTAATGTCGATCTCGCTAATTCCGATCTCGCTAATGTCGATCTCGCTAATGTCAATCTCGCTAATGTCGATCTCACTAATGTCGATCTCGCAAATGTCGATCTCGCTCATGTCGATCTCGCTAATGTCGATCTCGCTAATGTCAATCTCGCTAATGTCGATCTCACTAATGTCGATCTTGTTAATGTCGATGTCGCTAATGTCGATCTCGCTAATGTCTATCTTGTTAATGTTGATTTTGCTAATGTCGATCTCGCTAATGTCTATCTTGTTAATGTCGATCTCGCTAATGTCGATCTCGCTAATGTCGATCTCGCTAATGTCGATCTCGCTAATATCGATCTTGCTAATGTCGATCTCGCTAATGTCGATCTCGCTAACATCGATCTCGCTAATGTCGAACTTGCTAATGTCGATCTCGTTAATGTCGATCTCGCTAATGTCGATCTTGCTAATGTCGATCTTGTCAATGTCGATCTCGCTAATGTCGATCTCGCTAATGTCGATCTTGTCAATGTCGATCTCGCTAATGTCGATCTCGCTAATGTCTATCTTGTTAATGTCGATCTCGCTAACATCGATCTCGCTAATGTCGATCTCGCTAATGTCGATCTCGCTAACATCGATCTCGCGAATGTCGATCTTGCTAATGTCGATCTCGCTAATGTCGATCTCGCCAATATCGATCTTGTTAATGTCGCTCTTGCTAATGTCGATCTCGCTAACATCGATCTCGCTAATGTCGATCTCGCTAATGTCGATCTCGCAAATATCGATCTTGTTAATGTCGATCTGGTTAATGTTGATTTTGCTAATGTCGATCTCGCTCATGTCGATCTCGGTAATGTCGATCTCGCTAATGTCGATCTGGCTAATGTCGATCTCGCTAATGTCGATCTCGCTAATGTCTATCTTGTTAATGTCGATCTGGTTAATGTCGATCTTGCTAATGTCGATCTCGCTCATGTCGATCTCGGTAATGTCGATCTCGCTAATGTCGATCTCGCTAATGTCTATCTTGTTAATGTCGATCTCGCTAATGTCGATCTCGTTAATGTCGATCTTGCTAATGTTGATCCTACTAATGTCTATCTTGTTAATGTCGATCTCGCTAATGACAATCTTGTTAATGTCGATCTCGCTAACGTCGATCTCGCTAATGTCGATCTCGCTAATGTCGATCTTGCTAATGTCGATCTCGCTAATGTCGATCTCGCTAATGTCAATCTTGTTAATGTCAATCTCGCTAATGTCGATCTCGCAAATGTCGATCTCGTTAATGTCGATCTTGCTAATGTCTACCTTGTTAATGTTGATCTCGCTAATGTCGATCTCGCTAATGTCGATCTTGCTAATGTCGATCTCGCTAATGTTGATCTTGTTAGTGTCGATCTCGCTAATGTCTATCTTGTTAATGTCGATCTCGCTAATGTCTATCTCGCGAATGTCGATCTCGATAATGTCGATCTCGCTTATGTCTATCTCACTAATGTTGAACTTGCTGATGTCGATCTCGCTAATGTCGATCACGCTAATGTCGATCTCGGTAATGTCGATCTTGTTAGTGTCGATCTCGCTAATGTCTATCTTGTTAATGTCGATCTCGCTAATGTCGATCTCGCTAATGTCTATCTCGCTAATGTCGATCTCGTTAATGTCGATCTCGCTAATGTCGATCTCGCTAATGTCGATCTCGCTAATGTCGATCTCGCTAATGTCGATCTCGCTAATGTCGATCTCGCTAATTCCGATCTCGCTAATGTCGATCTCCCTAATGTCAATCTCGCTAATGTCGATCTCACTAATGTCGATCTCGTTAATGTCGATCTTGCTAATGTCTACCTTGTTAATGTTGATCTCGCTAATGTCGATCTCGCTAATGTCGATCTTGCTAATGTCGATCTCGCTAATGTCGATCTTGTTAGTGTCGATCTCGCTAATGTCTATCATGTTAATGTCGATCTCGCTAATGTCTATCTCGCGAATGTCGATGTCGATAATGTCGATCTCGCTTATGTCTATCTCGCTAATGTTGAACTTGCTGATGACGATCTCGCTAATGTCGATCACGCTAATGTCGATCTCGGTAATGTCGATCTTGTTAGTGTCGATCTCGCTAATGTCGATCTCGCTAATGTCTATCTCGCTAATGTCGATCTCGCAAATGTCGATCTCGCTAATGTCGATCACGCTAATGTCGATCTCGCTAATGTCGATCTGGTTAATGTCGATCACGCTAATGTCGATCTCGCTAATGTCGATCTTGTTAGTGTCGATCTCGCTAATGTCGATCTCGCTAATGTCGATCTCGCAAATGTCGATCTCGCTAATGTCGATCACGCTAATGTCGATCTCGCTAATGTCGATCTGGTTAATGTCGATCTCGCTAATGTCGATCTCGCTAATGTCTATCTCGCTCATGTCGATCTCGCTAATGTCGATCTCGCTCATGTCGATCTCGGTAATGTCGATCTCGCTAATGTCTATCTTGTTAATGACGATCTCGCTAATGTCGATCTCGCTAATGTCGTTCTCGCTAATGTCGTTCTCGCTAATGTCGATCTCGCTAATGTCTATCTTGCTAATTTCGATCTGGCTAATGTCGATCTCGCTAATGTCGATCTCGCTAATCTCGATCTCGCTAATGTCGATCTCGCTCATGTCGATCTCGCTAATGTCGATCTCGCTAATGTCGATCTCGCTAATGTCTATATCGTTAATGTCGATCTTGTTAATGCGATCTCGATAATGTCGATCTCGCTAATGTCTATATCGTTAATGTCGATCTTGTTAACGCGATCTCGATAATGTCGATCTCGCTATTGTCTATCTTGTTAATGTCGATCTCGCTAATGTCGATCTCGCTAATGTCGATCTCGCTCATGTCGATCTCGCTAATGTCTCTATCGTTAATGTCAATCTTGTTAACGCGATCTCGATAATGTCGATCTCGCTAATGTCTATCTTGTTAATGTCGATCTCGCTAATGTCGATCTCGCTAATGTCGATCTCGCTCATGTCGATCTCGCTCATGTCGATCTCGCTCATGTCGATCTCGCTCATGTCGATCTCGGTAATGTCGATCTCGCTAATGTCTATCTTGTTAATGTCGATCTGGTTAATGTCGATCTTGCTAATGTCGATCTCGCTCATGTCGATCTCGGTAATGTCGATCTCGCTAATGTCGATCTCGCTAATGTCGATCTCGCTAATGTCTATCTTGTTAATGTCGATCTCGCTAATGTCGATCTCGCTAATGTCGTTCTCGCTAATGTTGATCTCGCTAATGTCTATCTTGCTAATTTCGATCTCGCTAATGTCGATCTCGCTAATGTCGATCTCGCTAATGTCGATCTCGCTAATGTCTATCTTGCTAATGCCGATCTCGCTAATGTCGATCTCGCTAATGTCGATCTCGCTAATGTCGATCTCGCTAATGTCTATATTGTTAATGTCGATCTTGTTAACGCGATCTCGATAATGTCGATCTCGCTAATGTCGATCTCGCTAATGTCGATCTCGCTTATGTCTATCTTGTTAATGTCGATCTCGCTAATGTCTATCTCGCTAATGTCGATCTCGCAAATGTCGATCTCGCTAATGTCGATCACGCTAATGTCGATCTCGCTAATGTCGATCTGGTTAATGTCGATCACGCTAATGTCGATCTCGCTAATGTCGATCTTGTTAGTGTCGATCTCGCTAATGTCGATCTCGCTAATGTCGATCTCGCAAATGTCGATCTCGCTAATGTCGATCACGCTAATGTCGATCTCGCTAATGTCGATCTGGTTAATGTCGATCTCGCTAATGTCGATCTCGCTAATGTCTATCTCGCTCATGTCGATCTCGCTAATGTCGATCTCGCTCATGTCGATCTCGGTAATGTCGATCTCGCTAATGTCTATCTTGTTAATGACGATCTCGCTAATGTCGATCTCGCTAATGTCGTTCTCGCTAATGTCGTTCTCGCTAATGTCGATCTCGCTAATGTCTATCTTGCTAATTTCGATCTGGCTAATGTCGATCTCGCTAATGTCGATCTCGCTAATCTCGATCTCGCTAATGTCGATCTCGCTCATGTCGATCTCGCTAATGTCGATCTCGCTAATGTCGATCTCGCTAATCTCGATCTCGCTAATGTCGATCTCGCTCATGTCGATCTCGCTAATGTCGATCTCGCTAATGTCGATCTCGCTAATGTCTATATCGTTAATGTCGATCTTGTTAATGCGATCTCGATAATGTCGATCTCGCTAATGTCTATATCGTTAATGTCGATCTTGTTAACGCGATCTCGATAATGTCGATCTCGCTATTGTCTATCTTGTTAATGTCGATCTCGCTAATGTCGATCTCGCTAATGTCGATCTCGCTCATGTCGATCTCGCTAATGTCTCTATCGTTAATGTCAATCTTGTTAACGCGATCTCGATAATGTCGATCTCGCTAATGTCTATCTTGTTAATGTCGATCTCGCTAATGTCGATCTCACTAATGTCGATCTCGCTCATGTCGATCTCGCTCATGTCGATCTCGCTCATGTCGATCTCGCTCATGTCGATCTCGGTAATGTCGATCTCGCTAATGTCTATCTTGTTAATGTCGATCTGGTTAATGTCGATCTTGCTAATGTCGATCTCGCTCATGTCGATCTCGGTAATGTCGATCTCGCTAATGTCGAACTCGCTAATGTCGATCTCGCTAATGTCTATCTTGTTAATGTCGATCTCGCTAATGTCGATCTCGCTAATGTCGTTCTGGCTAATGTTGATCTCGCTAATGTCTATCTTGCTAATTTCGATCTCGCTAATGTCGATCTCGCTAATGTCGATCTCGCTAATGTCGATCTCGCTAATGTCTATCTTGCTAATGCCGATCTCGCTAATGTCGATCTCGCTAATGTCGATCTCGCTAATGTCGATCTCGCTAATGTCTATATTGTTAATGTCGATCTTGTTAACGCGATCTCGATAATGTCGATCTCGCTAATGTCGATCTCGCTAATGTCGATCTCGCTTATGTCTATCTTGTTAATGTCGATCTCGCTAAAGTTGAACTTGCTAATGTCGATCTTGTTAATGTCGATCTCGCTAATGTCGATCTCGCTAATGTCGATCTCGCTAATGTCGATCTCGTTAACGTCGATCTTGCTAATGTTGAAGTTGCTGATGTCGATCTTGTTAATGTCGATCACGCTAATGTCGATCTCGCTAATGTCGATCTCGTTAATGTCGATCTCGCTAATGTTGAACTTGCTAATGTCGATCTTGTTTATGTCGATCTCGCTAATGTCGATCTCGCTAATGTCGATCTCGTTAACGTCGATCTTGCTAATGTCGATCTCGCTAATGTCGATCTCGTTAATGTCGATCACGCTAATGTCGATCTCGCTAATGTCGATCTCGCTAACATCGATCTCGCTAATGTCGAACTTGCTAATGTCGATCTCGTTAATGTCGATCTCGCTAATGTCGATCTTGCTAATGTCGATCTTGTCAATGTCGATCTTGTCAATGTCGATCTCGCTAATGTCAATCTCGCTAATGTCTATCTTGTTAATGTCGATCTCGCTAACATCGATCTCGCTAATGTCGATCTCGCTAATGTCGATGTCGCTAATGTCGATCTCGCTAACATCGATCTCGCGAATGTCGATCTTGCTAATGTCGATCTCGCTAATTCCGATCTCGCTAATGTCGATCTCGCTAATGTCGATCTCGCTAATGTCGATCTCGCTATTGTCTATATCGTTAATGTCGATCTTGTTAACGCGATCTCGATAATGTCGATCTCGCTAATGTCTATATCGTTAATGTCGATCTTGTTAACGCGATCTCGATAATGTCGATCTCGCTATTGTCTATCTTGTTAATGTCGATCTCGCTAATGTCGATCTCGCTAATGTCGATCTCGCTCATGTCGATCTCGCTAATGTCTATATCGTTAATGTCGATCTTGTTAACGCGATCTCGATAATGTCGATCTCGCTAATGTCTATCTTGTTAATGTCGATCTCGCTAATGTCGATCTCGCTAATGTCGATCTCGCTCATGTCGATCTCGCTCATGTCGATCTCGCTCATGTCGATCTCGCTCATGTCGATCTCGGTAATGTCGATCTCGCTAATGTCTATCTTGTTAATGTCGATCTGGTTAATGTCGATCTTGCTAATGTCGATCTCGCTCATGTCGATCTCGGTAATGTCGATCTCGCTAATGTCGATCTCGCTAATGTCGATCTCGCTAATGTCTATCTTGTTAATGTCGATCTCGCTAATGTCGATCTCGCTAATGTCGTTCTCGCTAATGTTGATCTCGCTAATGTCTATCTTGCCAATTTCGATCTCGCTAATGTCGATCTCGCTAATGTCGATCTCGCTAATGTCGATCTCGCTAATGTCTATCTTGCTAATGCCGATCTCGCTAATGTCGATCTCGCTAATGTCGATCTCGCTAATGTCGATCTCGCTAATGTCTATATTGTTAATGTCGATCTTGTTAACGCGATCTCGATAATGTCGATCTCGCTAATGTCGATCTCGCTAATGTCGATCTCGCTAATGTCTATCTTGTTAATGTCGATCTCGCTAAAGTTGAACTTGCTAATGTCGATCTTGTTAATGTCGATCTCGCTAATGTCGATCTCACTAATGTCGATCTCGCTAATGTCGATCTCGTTAACGTCGATCTTGCTAATGTTGAAGTTGCTGATGTCGATCTTGTTAATGTCGATCACGCTAATGTCGATCTCGCTAATGTCGATCTCGTTAATGTCGATCTCGCTAATGTTGAACTTGCTAATGTCGATCTTGTTAATGTCGATCTCGCTAATGTCGATCTCGCTAATGTCGATCTCGTTAACGTCGATCTTGCTAATGTCGATCTCGCTAATGTCGATCTCGTTAATGTCGATCACGCTAATGTCGATCTCGCTAATGTTGATCTTGTTAATGTCGATCACGCTAATGTCGATCTCGCTCATGTCCATCTCGGTAATGTCGATCTCGCTAATGTCGATCTCGCTAATGTCGATCTCGCTAATGTATATCTTGTTAATGTCGATCTGGTTAATGTCGATCTTGCTAATGTCGATCTCGCTCATGTCGATCTCGGTAATGTCGATCTCGCTAATGTCTATCTTGTTAATGTCGATCTCGCTAATGTCGATCTCGCTAATGTCGTTCTCGCTAATGTTGATCTCGCTCATGTCTATCTTGCTAATTTCGATCTCGCTAATGTCGATCTCGCTGATGTCGATCTCGCTAATGTCGATCTCGCTAATGCCTATCTTGCTAATGTCGATCTCGCTAATGTCGATCTCGCTAATGTCGATCTCGCTAATGTCGATCTCGCTAATGTCTATATCGTTAATGTCGATCTTGTTAACGCGATCTCGATAATGTCGATCTCGCTAATGTCGATCTCGCTAATGTCTATCTTGTTAATGTCGATCACGCTAATGTCGATCTCGCTCATGTCGATCTCGGTAATGTCGATCTCGCTAATGTCGATCTCGCTAATGTCGATCTCGCTAATGTCGATCTCGCTCATGTCTATCTTGCTAATGTCGATCTTGTTAATGTCGATCACGCTAATGTCGATCTCGCTCATGTCGATCTCGCTCATGTCGATCTCGCTCATGTCGATCTCGGTAATGTCGATCTCGCTAATGTCTATCTTGTTAATGTCGATCTGGTTAATGTCGATCTTGCTAATGTCGATCTCGCTCATGTCGATCTCGGTAATGTCGATCTCGCTAATGTCGATCTCGCTAATGTCGATCTCGCTAATGTCGTTCTCGCTAATGTTGATCTCGCTAATGTCTATCTTGCTAATTTCGATCTCGCTAATGTCGATCTCGCTAATGTCGATCTCGCTAATGTCGATCTCGCAAATATCGATCTTGTTCATGTCGATCTGGTTAATGTTGATTTTGCTAATGTCGATCTCGCTCATGTCGATCTCGGTAATGTCGATCTCGCTAATGTCGATCTCGCTAATGTCGATCTCGCTAATGTCTATCTTGTTAATGTCGATCTGGTTAATGTCGATCTTGCTAATGTCGATCTCGCTCATGTCGATCTCGGTAATGTCGATCTCGCTAATGTCGATCTCGCTAATGTCTATCTTGTTAATATCGATCTCGCTAATGTCGATCTCGCTAATGTCGATCTCGCTAATGTCGATCTTGCTAATGTCGATCTCGCTAATGTCGATCTCGCTAACATCGATCTCGCTAATGTCGAACTTGCTAATGTCGATCTCGTTAATGTCGATCTCGCTAATGTCGATCTTGCTAATGTCGATCTCGCTAATGTCGATCTCGCTAACATCGATCTCGCTAATGTCGAACTTGCTAATGTCGATCTCGTTAATGTCGATCTCGCTAATGTCGATCTCGCTAATGTCTATCTTGTTAATGTCGATCTCGCTAACATCGATCTCGCTAATGTCGATCTCGCTAATGTCGATGTCGCTAATGTCGATCTCGCTAACATCGATCTCGCGAATGTCGATCTTGCTAATGTCGATCTCGCTAATTCCGATCTCGCTAATGTCGATCTCACTAATGTCAATCTCGCTAATGTCGATCTCACTAATGTGGATCTCGCAAATGTCGATCTCGCTAATGTCGATCTCGCTAATGTCGATCTTGCTAATGTCGATCTCGCTAATGTCGATCTCGCTAATGTCGATCTCGCTAATGTCGATCTCACTAATGTCGATCTTGTTAATGTCGATGTCGCTAATGTCGATCTCGCTAATGTCTATCTTGTTAATGTCGATTTTGCTAATGTCGATCTCGCTAATGTCTATCTTGTTAATGTCGATCTCGCTAATGTAGATCTCGCTAATGTCGATCTCGCTAATGTCGATCTCGCTAATGTCGATCTCGCTAATGTCGATCTTGCTAATGTCGATCTTGCTAATGTCGATCTCGCTAACATCGATCTTGCTAATGTCGAACTTGCTAATGTCGATCTCGTTAATGTCGATCTCGCTAATGTCGATCTTGCTAATGTCGATCTTGTCAATGTCGATCTCGCTAATGTCGATCTCGCTAATGTCGATCTCGCTAATGTCGATCTCGCTAACATCGATCTTGCTAATGTCGATGTCGCTAATGTTGAACTTGCGGATGTCGATCACGCTAATGTCGATCTCGCTAATCTCGATCTCGTTAATGTCGATCACACTAATGTCGATCTCGCTCATGTCGATCTCGGTAATGTCGATCTCGCTAATGTCGATCTCGCTAATGTCTAATGTCGATTATGCTCGATCTCGCTAATGTCTATCTTGTTAATGTCGATCTCGCTAATGTCGATCTCGCTAATGTCGTTCTCGCTAATGTTGATCTCGATAATGTCGATCTCGCTAATGTCGATCTCGCTAATGTCGATCTCGCTAATGTCGATCTTGTCAATGTCGATCTCGCTAATGTCGATCTAGCTAATGTCGATCTCGCTAATGTCGATCTCGCTAATGTCGATCTCATTAATGTCGATCTCGCTAATGTCGATCTCGCTAATGTCGATCTTGTTAATGTCGATCTCGCTAATGTCGATCTCGCTAATGTCGATCTCGCTAATGTCGATCTTGTTAATGTCGATCTCGCTAATGTCGAGTTCGCTAATGTCGATCTCGCTAATGTCGATCTCGCTAATGTCGATCTCGCTATTGTCGATCTCGTTAATGTCGATCTCGCTAATGTCGATCTCGCTAATGTCGATCTTGCTCATGTCGATCTCGGTAATGTCGATCTCGCTAATGTCGATCTCGCTAATGTCTATCTTGTTAATGTCGATCTGGTTAATGTCGATCTGGTTAATGTCGATCTTGCTAATGTCGATCTCGCTCATGTCGATCTCGGTAATGTCGATCTCGCTAATGTCGATCTCGCTAATGTCTATCTTGTTAATGTCGATCTCGCTAATGTCAATCTCGCTAATGTCGTTCTCGCTAATGTTGATCTCGCTAATGTCTATCTTGCTAATTTCGATCTCGCTAATGTCGATCTCGCTAATGTCTATCTTGCTAATGCCGATCTCGCTAATGTCGATCTCGCTAATGTCGATCTCGCTAATGTTGATCTCGCTAATGTCAATATCGTTAATGTCGATCTTGTTAACGCGATCTCGATAATTTCGATCTCGCTAATGTCGATCTCGCTAATGTCTATCTTGTTAATGTCGATCTCGCTAATGTTGAACTTGCTAATGTCGATCTTGTTAATGTCGATCTCGCTAATGTCGATCTCGCTAATGTCGATCTCGTTAACGTCGATCTTGCTAATGTCGATCTCGCTAATGTCGATCTCGTTAATGTCGATCACGCTAATGTCGATCTCGCTAATGTCGATCTCGCTAATGTCGATCTCGTTAATGTCGATCACGCTAATGTCGATCTCGCTAATGTCGATCTTGTTAATGTCGATCACGCTAATGTCGATCTCGCTCATGTCGATCTCGGTAATGTCGATCTCGCTAATGTCGATCTCGCTAATGTCGATTTCGCTAATGTCGATCTCGGTAATGTCGATCTCGCTAATGTCGATCTCGCTAATGTTGAACTTGCTGATGTCGATCTTGTTAATGTCGATCACGCTAATGTCGATCTCGCTAATCTCGATCTCGTTAATGTCGATCACACTAATGTCGATCTCGCTAATGTCTATCTTGTTAATGTCGATCTGGTTAATGTCGATCTTGCTAATGTTGATCTCACTCATGTCGATCTCGGTAATGTCGATCTCGCTAATGTCGATCTGTCTAATGTCGATCTCGCTAATGTCTATCTTGTTAATCTCGATCTCGCTAATGTCGATCTCGCTAATGTCGTTCTCGCTAATGTCGTTCTCGCTAATGTTGATCTCGCTAATGTCTACCTTGCTAATTTCGATCTCGCTAATGTCGATCTCGCTAATGTCGATCTCGCTAATGTCGATCTCGCTAATGTCTATCTTGCTAATGCCGATCTCGCTAATGTCGATCTCGCTAATGTCGATCTCGCTAATGTCTATATTGTTAATGTCGATCTTGTTAACGCGATCTCGATAATGTCGATCTCGCTAATGTCGATCTCGCTAATGTCGATCTCGCTAATGTCGATCTCGATAATGTCGATCTCGCTTATGTCTATCTCACTAATGTTGAACTTGCTGATGTCGATCTCGCTAATGTCGATTACGCTAATGTCGATCTCGCTAATGTCGATCTTGTTAGTGTCGATCTCGCTAATGTCTATCTTGTTAATGTCGATCTCGCTAATGTCGATCTCGCTAATGTCTATCTCGCTAATGTCGATCTCGTTAATGTCGATCTCGCTAATGTCGATCTCGCTAATGTCGATCTCGCTAATGTCGATCTTGCTAATGTCGATCTCGCTAATGTCGATCTCGCTAACATCGATCTCGCTAATGTCGAACTTGCTAATGTCGATCTCGTTAATGTCGATCTCGCTAATGTCGATCTTGCTAATGTCGATCTCGCTAATGTCGATCTCGCTAATGTCGATCTCGCTAATGTCGATCTTGTCAATGTCGATCTCGCTAATGTCGATCTCGCTAATGTCTATCTTGTTAATGTCGATCTCGCTAACATCGATCTCGCTAATGTCGATCTCGCTAAAGTCGATCTCGCTAACATCGATCTCGCGAATGTCGGTCTTGCTAATGTCGATCTCGCTAATGTCGATCTCGCCAATATCGATCTTGTTAATGTCGATCTTGCTAATGTCGATCTCGCTAACATCGATCTCGCTAATGTCGATCTCGCTAATGTCGATCTCGCAAATATCGATCTTGTTAATGTCGATCTGGTTAATGTTGATTTTGCTAATGTCGATCTCGCTCATGTCGATCTCGGTAATGTCTATCTTGTTAATGTCGATCTCGCTAATGTCGATCTCGCTAATGTCGATCTCGCTAATGTCTATCTTGTTAATGTCGATCTGGTTAATGTCGATCTTGCTAATGTCGATCTCGCTCATGTCGATCTCGGTAATGTCGATCTCGCTAATGTCGATCTCGCTAATGTCTATCTTGTTAATGTCGATCTTGCTAATGTCGATCTCGTTAATGTCGATCTTGCTAATGTTATTCCTTCTAATGTCTATCTTGTTAATGTCGATCTCGCTAATGTCAATCTTGTTAATGTCGATCTCGCTAACATCGATCTCGCTAATGTCGATCTCGCTAATGTCGATCTTGCTAATGTCGATCTCGCTAATGTCGATCTCGCTAATGTCGATCTCGTTAATGTCAATCTTGTTAATGTCGATCTCGCTAATGTCGATCTCGCTAATGTCGATCTTGTCAATGTCGATCTTGCTAATGTCTACCTTGTTAATGTTGATCTCGCTAATGTCGATCTCGCTAATGTCGATCTTGCTAATGTCGATCTCGCTAATGTCGATCTTGTTAGTGTCGATCTCGCTAATGTCTATCTTGTTAATGTCGATCTCGCTAATGTCTATCTCGCGAATGTCGATCTCGATAATGTCGATCTCGCTTATGTCTATCTCGCTAATGTTGAACTTGCTGATGTCGATCTCGCTAATGTCGATCACGCTAATGTCGATCTCGCTAATGTCGATCTTGTTAGTGTCGATCTCGCTAATGTCTATCTTGTTAATGTCGATCTCGCTAATGTCTATCTCGCGAATGATGATCTCGATAATGTCGATCTCGCTTATGTCTATATCGCTAATGTTGAACTTGCTGATGTCGATCTCGCTAATGTCGATCACGCTAATGTCGATCTCGCTAATGTCGATCTTGTTAGTGTCGATCTCGCTAATGTCTATCTTGTTAATGTCGATCTCGCTAATGTCGATCTCGCTAATGTCTATCTCGCTAATGTCGATCTCGTTAATGTCGATCTCGCTAATGTCGATCTCGCTAATGTCGATCTCGCTAATGTCGATCTCGCTAATGTCAATCTCGCTAATGTCGATCTCGCTAATGTCGATCTCGCTAATGTCTATCTTGTTAATGTCGATCTCGCTAATTCAGATCTCGCTAATGTCGATCTCACTAATGTCAATCTCGCTAATGTCGATCTCACTAATGTCGATCTCGCAAATGTCGATCTCGCTAATGTCGATCTCGCTAATGTCGATCTCGCTAATGTCAATCTCGCTAATGTCGATCTCGCTAATTCCGATCTCGCTAATGTCGATCTCACTAATGTCGATCTCACTAATGTCGATCTCGCTAATGTCGATCTCACTAATGTCGATCTCGCAAATGTCGATCTCGCTAATGTCGATCTCGCTAATGTCGATCTCGCTAATGTCGATCTCGCTAATATCTATCTTGTTAATGTCGATCTCGCTAATTCCGATCTCGCTAATGTCGATCTCGCTAATGTCAATCTCGCTAATGTCGATCTCACTAATGTCGATCTCGCAAATGTCGATCTCGCTCATGTCGATCTCGCTAATGTCGATCTCGCTAATGTCAATCTCGCTAATGTCGATCTCACTAATGTCGATCTTGTTAATGTCGATGTCGCTAATGTCGATCTCGCTAATGTCTATCTTGTTAATGTTGATTTTGCTAATGTCGATCTCGCTAATGTCTATCTTGTTAATGTCGATCTCGCTAATGTCGATCTCGCTAATGTCGATCTCGCTAATGTCGATCTCGCTAATATCGATCTTGCTAATGTCGATCTCGCTAATGTCGATCTCGCTAACATCGATCTCGCTAATGTCGAACTTGCTAATGTCGATCTCGTTAATGTCGATCTCGCTAATGTCGATCTTGCTAATGTCGATCTTGTCAATGTCGATCTCGCTAATGTCGATCTCGCTAATGTCGATCTTGTCAATGTCGATCTCGCTAATGTCGATCTCGCTAATGTCTATCTTGTTAATGTCGATCTCGCTAACATCGATCTCGCTAATGTCGATCTCGCTAATGTCGATCTCGCTAACATCGATCTCGCGAATGTCGATCTTGCTAATGTCGATCTCGCTAATGTCGATCTCGCCAATATCGATCTTGTTAATGTCGCTCTTGCTAATGTCGATCTCGCTAACATCGATCTCGCTAATGTCGATCTCGCTAATGTCGATCTCGCAAATATCGATCTTGTTAATGTCGATCTGGTTAATGTTGATTTTGCTAATGTCGATCTCGCTCATGTCGATCTCGGTAATGTCGATCTCGCTAATGTCGATCTGGCTAATGTCGATCTCGCTAATGTCGATCTCGCTAATGTCTATCTTGTTAATGTCGATCTGGTTAATGTCGATCTTGCTAATGTCGATCTCGCTCATGTCGATCTCGGTAATGTCGATCTCGCTAATGTCGATCTCGCTAATGTCTATCTTGTTAATGTCGATCTCGCTAATGTCGATCTCGTTAATGTCGATCTTGCTAATGTTGATCCTACTAATGTCTATCTTGTTAATGTCGATCTCGCTAATGACAATCTTGTTAATGTCGATCTCGCTAACGTCGATCTCGCTAATGTCGATCTCGCTAATGTCGATCTTGCTAATGTCGATCTCGCTAATGTCGATCTCGCTAATGTCAATCTTGTTAATGTCAATCTCGCTAATGTCGATCTCGCAAATGTCGATCTCGTTAATGTCGATCTTGCTAATGTCTACCTTGTTAATGTTGATCTCGCTAATGTCGATCTCGCTAATGTCGATCTTGCTAATGTCGATCTCGCTAATGTTGATCTTGTTAGTGTCGATCTCGCTAATGTCTATCTTGTTAATGTCGATCTCGCTAATGTCTATCTCGCGAATGTCGATCTCGATAATGTCGATCTCGCTTATGTCTATCTCACTAATGTTGAACTTGCTGATGTCGATCTCGCTAATGTCGATCACGCTAATGTCGATCTCGGTAATGTCGATCTTGTTAGTGTCGATCTCGCTAATGTCTATCTTGTTAATGTCGATCTCGCTAATGTCGATCTCGCTAATGTCTATCTCGCTAATGTCGATCTCGTTAATGTCGATCTCGCTAATGTCGATCTCGCTAATGTCGATCTCGCTAATGTCGATCTCGCTAATGTCGATCTCGCTAATTCCGATCTCGCTAATGTCGATCTCCCTAATGTCAATCTCGCTAATGTCGATCTCACTAATGTCGATCTCGTTAATGTCGATCTTGCTAATGTCTACCTTGTTAATGTTGATCTCGCTAATGTCGATCTCGCTAATGTCGATCTTGCTAATGTCGATCTCGCTAATGTCGATCTTGTTAGTGTCGATCTCGCTAATGTCTATCATGTTAATGTCGATCTCGCTAATGTCTATCTCGCGAATGTCGATCTCGATAATGTCGATCTCGCTTATGTCTATCTCGCTAATGTTGAACTTGCTGATGACGATCTCGCTAATGTCGATCACGCTAATGTCGATCTCGGTAATGTCGATCTTGTTAGTGTCGATCTCGCTAATGTCGATCTCGCTAATGTCTATCTCGCTAATGTCGATCTCGCAAATGTCGATCTCGCTAATGTCGATCACGCTAATGTCGATCTCGCTAATGTCGATCTGGTTAATGTCGATCACGCTAATGTCGATCTCGCTAATGTCGATCTTGTTAGTGTCGATCTCGCTAATGTCGATCTCGCTAATGTCGATCTCGCAAATGTCGATCTCGCTAATGTCGATCACGCTAATGTCGATCTCGCTAATGTCGATCTGGTTAATGTCGATCTCGCTAATGTCGATCTCGCTAATGTCTATCTCGCTCATGTCGATCTCGCTAATGTCGATCTCGCTCATGTCGATCTCGGTAATGTCGATCTCGCTAATGTCTATCTTGTTAATGACGATC